>NC_069501.1:973966716-974029216 GCF_027579735.1 Bombina bombina | reverse complement strand
AGAAAATGGCAGGTATGACAGAAATTTGTGTACTGAATAAGATCAAGACTAGACATTTCAAGATTTTAACTAATTAGTATAAACAATTGGGTTTCTCTGACAATTTAAAGTAAAATGTTGCAGTGTGTAGTGATAAATATGGTTAGGTATATTGTTTGAATTGTGGAGAGGAAGACCCTGGATTAAATATATAGATGAGGGGGTTATGAGTGGGTCTCAGGGAAAAGTATAGTACTTTACATGTTTAAATATTTTTTCCAGAGAAAACATATAGAGTGATAGTCGTCTATATTTTTATGATGTGTGAAGTGGTATTGTTCCATTTGGAGAATGTCACAGTTTCTTTCCATTGTTGAGTGGAGGGTAGGTTTGTTTTTTTCCAGTTTTTAGGTATGTGCTTTTTCTCTGAGTTAACCATTAGAGTTAGCAGGGTATATTGTAACTTACATTTTATGTTGGTAAATTTGTTGAATAGCAATGTCCAAATATCAAATGGTATAGGTACGGAGAGTACTGTTTCCATTTATTTTTTAATCGATTTCCAATAAGTTTGGGCAATAGGGCAGGACCACCATATGTGTTTAGGTGTGCCAATTTCTATGCAGCCTCTCCAGTAATTTGGTGCTGTAGAGGGAAATAGGTTGTGTAGTCGGACTGGTGTGTAATACCCACTGTATAAGAATTTAGAATTAATTTCTAGGATGTGTATAGATGCTCACGGAGGAGAATATTTTTAGCCAATCTCCTTGTGGGGGGAGTAGCAGATTTCCTCCGCCCATTTGCGGGTATATGAAGGTTGAGATTTTGTGTATATTTTGTGAAGGTTGAGATTTGTATCAGTTGTTTATGTATTAAGGATAGTATTCCTTTATCCAAGGTAGAGTTATAGCAAAGATTCTCAAATCCTGTGATTTGTGTTTTGAGGGGGTGAGTTGAGATAAAATGTGATAGTTGGGAGTATGTGTACCAGTGTGTAGGCACGGGTCCTAGTATTGTTATCAGTTCAGGTAGAGTTTTACGTTTTCCATAGATATGTGCGATTCGTTTCGTATTGATTCGGAAAATTCGACATTTCGGATCGAACCGAATTTCCGAATTAAAATACTGCCGAATTTACCGAATAAATCCGAATTACTTCGGATTTATTCGGTAAATTCGGATGGCCATGGATTACACTAGTATTGTACAGTATAAATCTAATCCCACCTAACACTTACCGAAATTCCGAACCAAATCGAATTCAGCCGAATTTAGTACATAATAGGATAATACTAGTCTAATATCCCACCTAACACTTACCGAAATTCAGAATTTCCGAACCGAATCAAACCGAATCGAACCAAATCCGAAACAAATCCATACCAAATTTATTTGAATCCAAATGAATCCGAAAAAAATCCGAACCGAATTGATTCAAATTTTTCCGAATTCGAATCGCTCCGAACCGAAATTCGAAAAAATCAGAATCGATCCGAACCGAATTTTTTCGCCATGCACATGTCTAGTCCATCAATCAGTAATGTATAGCAGGTAACCGAATTGTGGATTGTGAATTTAGGGTCGTTATGTAGTGGTGGTCGCAAGAGAAGGATAGGGTTTCCTAGCAATGGGTGAGTGGAGAGGGTATGGTAGAGATATGGGAGTGTTCTTTATGTGTATATCCCAAACTTTAAGTGTTTCTTTGATCAACAGGGAGGGGGGGGGGTTAGGAAGTTTATTTGGTTTTGAGGGAGCTAGCATTTGCTACCAAGGTGGTCTATAAAAGTTAATTGGTGTTCTAGTTGTATCCATCCTTTGTGAGTTATATTGTTGCACCAATTAACAATTCTGGTTAGGAAAGTGGCTATTATAGTGTATTAAATCTAGTGTATTAAATCTAGTGTATTAAATTGGGTATTCCTAGCCGACCTAGTTCTTTTGGGCGGAATAGTGTGGCTGTAGCTACATGAGGGTGTTTATGAAGCCAAATAAAAGAGAAAAGCAATTTTTGTAGGTTATGTATCAGTTTATCTGTGAGCGTTATTCGGAGGGCCTGGAATAGGTAAATAATTTTTTCTTTACCGCGTTGATCCTCTCTAGCTAGGAGAGACGCTTGGCGCTCCATGTTCTTAAGGCGTTTTGAATATTATTCCTTATATTGTTGTAGTTTAGGTCTATTAAAGTTGTTAGGTTTGGAGAGATATGGATGCCTAGATATTTTATTGCGACTGGTTATTTTTCGGAAATGAAATTGGTTTTGTATTGTGTGTATATCGTCCGTAGGTAGAGCAATACTAAGTAACTCGGATTTGTGGATATTAATTTTAAAATTTGAGTAGGTTTCATAGGTGTTTAAAGTTTGGATGGGGGGGTATTGATGTGGTGTGGTTAGTGAGCATTAGGAAAATGTCATCCGCATAGAATTTGATTTTGTATTCATGGTCCTTTATTTTAATACCTGTTATGTCGGGTGAGTTTCTTATGACTGACGCAAGGGTTTCCATAGCTAGGATGAATAAAATGAGGGAAAGAGGGCAGCCCTGTTTTGTTCTTGATGTGAAATGGTTCAGCTATTGAATCATTTAGTTTAATTGATACTTGAGGATTATTCTATAGGGAGAAATGTTTTCTGACAAATTCCTGGGTAAAGCCAAATTTAAGGAGAGTATTTTTCAGGAAAAGCCAATCTAGCCTATCAAAGGCTTTCTCTGCATCCATCGAGATGAACACAGAGGGAAGTTGGTTGTGGGTGGCATATTCCATTAGATTGATAATTTTGGTGGTATTGTCTCTAGCCTCCTTGTGGGATGTGATGTATCAGATTGAGAAGATGTATCAGAGTTGGGAGGATGGTATTTATGCACGTTGAAAGTATTTTTGCTTATATTTTAATATCTACCTTCAGAAGGGAGATTGGACGGAAATTTGCCGGTGTTGTGGGAGGTTTACCAGGATTGGGGATTACTACTATTTGTGCTTCTAGCATAGATGGTGGGAAATAGTTGTCTGTGGAAGTTTCGTTGAATATAGTGGTGAGTTATGGGGATAATAAGGAGGAAAATAACTGATAGTATTTTGTGGAGAATCTGTCTGGACCTGGGCTCTTGGCTTTTTTTAATGTTTTGATCGCATTTTTAGTTTCTTGGGTTGTAATTAGTTTATTCAAAGATTGTAGCTGTTCTGTGCTAAGGGTGGGTAAATGAGATTTATTAATATAGGATATCATGTTGGAATGATGATCTGGAGCAGGAGTTTAATCTTGTGGATTATATAATAATGTGTAGTATTCATGAAAAGAGTGCATAATATCTTTTGTGGTCTTTAGAATTACATTATGTGGTTGTTTGAGTTCGTATGTGTATGATTTCAAGCATTTTCTTTTTAGTGCTCTAGCTAACAATTTTCCTGATCTATTGGATTTGAAGTAAAACATGCAATTGGTTTTACGGTGTAATAATTGATATTCAATTTGTAAGAAATTATCTAAATCGTCCCTGGCTTTTTGTAGGTCTGTGGTTATTTTAGGGTCAGTGGGTGTTTTGTGAGCATAATCTAGGCGAGTGAAGGTTTCAGTTAGTTATTTATATGTATTATGATGGGATTTTTGTTGTTGCGCTTTATATTTAATGAATTCTCCTCTTAGGACACTTTTATGTGCTTCCCATATTGTGAAGTTGTTTTCAATTGAGCCAGAATTGAGGTTGAAATATTCCTCTATAGTCTTAGTGATATTGGTCAGCGTTGTCAGATTATCTAGAGGGTGTCATCTAGTTTCCATAGGTATGGTGTGGGGGGGTGTTATGCCATGTGAATTTGAGCATTACCGCGGAATGGTCTGACCTTGCTGTGGGAGAAATATCACTTTTTGTGAGGGATAAGCCTAGTTGATTAGTGAAAATGTACTCAATTATGCTATGTGTTTTTTTAGGGTGTGAGAAAAAAGTTAAAGTCGCGGTGGTCTTGGTGAATGAAGCACCAGGTGTCATATAGGTTGAGGTCTTTCAGGCCTCTCCATAAAGTGTTAGTGACTTTTTTTGGTATCTGGATCTTGGGGTTTGAGCTATCTTTGGTTGGTTGTAGAGGAACATTAAAATTTCCCGCTATAAATACAGGGCCTTTCGCAATATCTAATATCGTAATGAACATAGTTTTAAAGAAGGGGGTTTGCATAGCATTTGGAGCATATATGTTAATGAGGGTGATTGGCCTACCGTAAAGAAGACCCACTAATCATAGAAATCTGCAGTCTGTTTCTTTTGTGACCTGTGTAAGGGTAAAAGGCAGGGATTTATTGAGAAGTATGCTGACTCCTCCCTTTTTGGTTGTTCCTGAGCTATGGTAATGCATCTGAAGTGGGTTTCTTGTATAAATAAGATGTCGGCTTGTCTTTTAGAAAAATCAAGAAAGGCCTTAGAGCGTTTATGAGGGGAGTTCAGTCCTTTTGCATTTTGGGTGATGAGGGTCATGGGGCGTGGTTTGTTCATGTTAATATGGGTCATTATGATGTGTAGGGAGGAAGATAACTTGCAAGGGGAGATATGGGTATGTTTTGTTTGATGGTGTGTCAGAGTATTTGTACATCGTGAGGTCTCTGTATGTTGTGTTAACCAATTGTGAACCTAGAACAAAATATGTATTACAATAAAATATAAACTTGAACAATAATGAGAGAAAAAACTGGGGGCATTCACTATATGCCCTGATGCAGAAGAAATAAAGAAATTGGGTTATATTAATTTGGCAGTAAATCTTGGCAATTGAGTGGGAGCTAAGGGTGTTATGAGAAGGGTATGGTTGAGACTAAAAAGTTTATATCTCGCTATTAAGAAATTACAGGTAGGGTGAGATTAAGCTAGGCAGATGTAGCAAGTCTAAATAATATTGAATATGGGGCATGTTGAGGATACTTGCCCATCAGATGGATGAGTGAGACACTTTTTTGTCCGTTACTGTGAAAGAGGAGCATAGTAGACATGTGCATGGTTAAAAAATTAATTTCGGTTCAATTCGGATTTTTTCGAATTTTGGTTCGGAGCGATTCGAATTCGTAAAAATTTGAATCAATTCGGTTCGGATTTGTTTCGGATTCATTCGGATTCGAATAAATTCAGTTCGGATTCGAATAAATTCTGCTGGATTCGGTTCGGTTCGGAAATTCGGAATTTCATTAAGTGTTAGGTGGGATTAGACTAGTATTATGTACTGTACATTAGGTGTAACCCATAGCAGAGTGATATAACCTAATATACTGTACAATACTAGTGTAATCCATGGCCATCCGAATCTACAGAATAAATCCAAAGTTATTCTGATTTATTCGGTAGATTCAGCACTATTTTAATTCGGAGATTTGGTTCGATTCGAATCTCCGAATTTGCAGAATTTGCCGAATTTCCAAATCAAACCGAACCAAATCGCACATGTCTAGAGCATAGTCTTTTCAAGATGAGTGGGTTGAAACAGTCGGGCTGAGGGTTGCTTGTCTTGAAGGTGATGTTTCTGGTGGTTTGTTTTTCCTAGAGTTCACTGTGTGCCAGGATTCAATGTTTCCACTGAGGTTTTTCTTCTTTGGTGTGGTGGGTCTGGTGGATGGCACTGGTTATGGGGGAACATCTATGTATAGGGAGGTGCAGAATGAAGGAAAGTCTTCAGGAGATTTACATATGTAGCGAGTGTTGTTTTGAATGGTCCACAGATGATTTGGGAACCCCCACCTATACAGGATTTTTTTGTTTCTCAGCATGGTGGTGAGGGGGCAAAGTTATTTTCTTCTATGTAATGTTTTAGTAGATAAGTCTTGGTAGAATTGTAGTACATGGCCCCTGAACCGGCCTGGTTTGTTTTTCCGTGATTGGGCCAGGAGCATTTCCTTCTCTTGGAAATTTTTAAAACAAATAACAATGTCTCTTGGGGGAGCAGTTTTAGGAGGTTTAGGTCTTAGTGTTCTGTGCGCTCTCACCCAGGGTATGTCAGTCGGAGGTTGGGTATCTTGTAGGTGGTGGAATAGAGATTGTAGGTATACTGGAAAGTCTCTGGGCAGCACTAATTCAGGCACACCTTGGATTCTCATGTTTTTGCGCCTGCTTCGGTTTTCCAGGTCCTCTAGTTTCTCTTGGAGTGTATTTATAGCTTCTTGCTTTGAGACCACTTGGTCTGTTAGTTGTTGAATGTCCTCTTTTATTAGTTGTTTGCAGGAGATAGAGCTGCAACAGGTGTTAACAGTCTCTTGGATCAGGCCTGAGGCCTAATTTCTGATGTGAGGCTTAATGGTATGAGAAGGGTCCTTCAAGCAAGATCTGCAGTTTTAAATTCTGTAGGGTTTTTATTAGCTTTGATCCTTATGTTGTATGGGCTATAAAGTTGTTGTTTTTTTCGGTATGCTTACCGGGATAGGTAAATATGTCACTGCCTTCGTGATCCGGTCAAGGCCTGCATCCTGATGTAGTCGTTATCGTGGTAGATGCGTCACAGGGCATTTGATGTGTCTGCTACGGATGTCTCCATTTCTGTATGGCTCAGCAGGGCCTCTTATCGAGTGTCAGCTGGTGGTAAGGTGAACGGATTCACTGATCACTCCTTTTTTTCAAGGAGCCTGATAGTGTGGTTGCGGCCTGTTCCGGCAGGCTTTAAGGGCTCTCTGTTAGACTGCCTTGCGGCGTGGTCTCCAAGTATGCGTCCGAAGGCTGTAAGCACTTCAGTGGAGGTTAGGCAGGTTTCCCACAGGTTTTGGGCATATGTATGAGGGTTGATGGCCAAGATTTGACTGCGAACTTGGGGCTAGTGAAGCGGAGCTCCGGAGTTACGCTGCACTCATAGCGGCTGCCGGCCCCGCCCCCCGCCATTTTTTGTTTTTTATAAATAAATATATCACACCAGAGAGTGGTTTAATAATGAAAATAAGTAAATTTAACTTTTGTAGACATTGTTAATCACTAATGGTTAGAAATCTTTGTCTAACATGTACCTTCCCTGTAGTCTTTTCCCCCACATGTGGCAATACCAACTCACTGTCTGTACTCTGCAGCATGCAATGTTACCTCTATTTTTTGAGCAGTGTGCACAAAACATTTGGGGCTAGATTACAAGTGGAGCGCTAATTTATTGCGCTCCTGCAAAGGGCAAATTCACCTGTTTACGGGTGCACGATAAATAACCAGCCATTACAAGCTTGCAGTAGCAATTAGTGCTCAAAATATTAAAGGGCCACTGTAAGTAAATATTTTCTATGGCTGTTACTAACTACCCCAAATACGCTTTTTATCAATAGCATTTCATTAACATATCTCTACCGTATATCAGAAATCTTGTCTGCAAATTTAATTGTTTTCCAAACCCACTCCGTGGGTATCCTTTGCTCTGTACCAATCCGTTTACAATACCTAGGTTTCAAAATGGCGCTTTAAACACAAAGTTATTGGTTTAAGTATTTTGAACACTCAGTGCTGAAAATAGTGGGCAGGATAACGTGACATCATCGGCGAATAAAAGATATAACTTTTAGAACGTTATGAAACTTCGTTTTGGAGAAAATATAGGTCAGTAGGTTTTAATTAATGTTTATTAACTTTAATATGTTAGTTGTTTAGCTTAAAAATTATAACAGAAAGTAATCCTTTAACCAGAGGTCATTTTTTTAAATGTCCCCCAATTGCCCCTAAAATAACATGGCGAGGTCCCTTTTTTAAAAAATAAATAAAAATGTGCATACACACACTCAAACATACATTCACACACACAAACAAATCCATACACTCACAAACACACATAAACAAATCCATACATTTACACACAGACACCCACACACACTCATACATACCTTCACACACACACACACACACACACTCATATATACATTCACACACACACACGCACTCATACATACTTTTACACACATTCATACATACATTCACACACACACTCATACATACAATCACACACACAAACATACAAACAAATTCATACACACACACACACACTCATACATTCAAACACACACTCAAACACAGATTCACACACACACTCAAACACTCATACATACATTCACACACACACACTCATACATACAATCACACACACAAACATACAATCAAATACATACATACACACACACACACACTCATACATATAATCACACACACACTCATACATACAATCACACACAAACATACAAACAAATCAATACATACACACACATATACATACACACAGTCCTGGTATCCCATGACATCAATACAAAGCATTGTATCTGCATTTTTCCTGTAAGAACAAGGTTGTGTGGTTAAATTTAGCCAAATAAAACATGCATTTGAAGAACAAGTGGAGGTCAACAGCAACCTCTTATTCCTTTTCTGCCTAATTGTGTCAATGCTATTGTTTGGTTAGTGATTGCAACTTATCCTACCATTGTACCAGGGACCTCTTCTGTTCTCATGTCTCCATGTGCTCAGTACATTATCAAATCTTGTGGGGATACCCAAACATTTTTAAGGAACCACTAGTTTAAGAAGCACTGTGCACTGAGGAAACAACTTGTCCTGTAGTAGATTACAAAATGGAGGCAATCTCCACAATACAAAGATTAAGCTGCAAATGTCCTCTGTTTTTTCAGTTCATAAGAAAATTCTTTAACAGAGGAATACCAGAAATAGAAAATATAAACAGATAATAACAAATGCAACCTGAAATAATATAACACAACATAACATATACAAATATGTATGATTTGTAGTATCATAGTTTATTGGATAATAAAGTAGGAATTTAAAAAAAAATCCAATCACTCATTATAAAAAAATAGTATCTCTTATTAATAAAAACCCTATAGGCAAGCCATCAAACAGTGATGTTCCAGGAATTATATATAGAAGAGGCACAAAGGGACCGTTCCACATTCAAAAGTAGAGTGGTCACTGTTAACTTCCAATGACAAAGAACTACTAATGAGAATATTAAAAAGCAAATATGTGTACATTAATGTAAATGAAATAAAACATCAAATGGATAATCACAGTTGTGGAGCACGCTAGAGGAGCTATTAACAGGAAATAACATTTTAACAGGTAACAATCAATACATTTTTTTTAAAGGTCTATGAAAATAAATAATTTGATATGCTTGTCTAAATTATCCAAATAATCCTGGTGTCTTTAAAACCATTGTTTTCTCAAACTTTAGTATCCACTACATTATCAATTGGTCTGACTATCCACCTGCTCTTCTGTAAATATTTAATACTAATTATCTATTTATCTTTTTATATATATATATAGTATCTGTCTAATCTATCTATCTATCTATTTATCTATCTATCTATCTTTTTATATATATATATATATATATATATATATATATATAGTATCTGTCTAATCTATCTATCTATCTATTTATCTATCTATCTTTATATATATATATATATGGTATCTGTCTAATCTATCTATTTATCTATCTTTATATATATATGGTATCTGTCTAATCTATCTATTAATCTATCTTTATATATATGGTATCTGTCTAATCTATCTATTTATCTATCTTTATATATATGGTATCTGTCTAATCTATCTATCTATCTATCTATCTATCTATCTATCTATCTATCTATATATGGTATCTGTCTAATCTATCTATCTATCTATCTATCTATCTATCTATCTATCTATCTTTCTATATATGGTATCTGTCTAATCTATCTATCTATCTATCTATCTATCTATCTATCTATCTATCTATCTTTATATATATGGTATCTGTCTAATCTATCTATCTTTATATATATGGTATCTGTCTAATCTATCTATTTATCTATCAATCTATCTATCTTTATATATATGGTATCTGTCTAATCTATTTATCTATCTATCTTTATATATATGGTATCTGTCTAATCTATCTATCTTTATATATATGGTATCTGTCTAATCTATTTATTTATCTATCTATCTTTATATATATGGTATCTGTCTAATCTATTTATTTATCTATCTATCTTTATATATATGGTATCTGTCTAATCTATCTATCATATATCTAATATATCTATTCTATATCTATCTATTGATATATTACTGTCTGCTTTCTAGTCTGTGATATATTACACACATACAAAAAAAGCTATAGCTGTCCCCATGCCGTCTGAGCTATTTACTTCTTCCTTTTCCCTCTCACCCTTCCTTTTTTCCCTGCTCTCTTTCTCATTCCTCAACCTCAGTCATAGGCTCACACACAATGACAGGGCTGTCACCTCCTGACCTCAAAGGAGCTGCACAGTTGGGATTTTAATTTAATGTTTAAATCACCGGCTAGAGATTTTAGAAAAGGTTTTAAGAGGGAAAAGAGTTGAAAGTTGATTTGTGTAGAAAGGAACCAGTTAAAGGGATTGTTCCTAATCCGTTTCTATCAGTAGTGAATGTGTGAGGGATCCCTCACCTAAAGCTGCTAGATTTGAGGATTAGAAGGGAAATAAAACAGCCTGAAAAAGTCACTAATGTATAAAACAAAGAGAATACCATAGACTAAGGCTTTACTCCATCCTATAATCCTCTGCAGATTTCCTAGGCCGACTGCTCATTCTATCCAACACTATACAGCTTTGCCTTAACTCTTTTTCACAAGATATTTGTATCTGTCAGGAGAACTCAACCAGGAAGGTACTAGATACTTTGTTAATAATTGCAGCCTCATACAATTCTAATGCCCATTTACCTCTGAGAAACCCACATGGCCGCAGAACCTGAAAAAATATTATTAGTGAATACAGAATGATCAAATTGTTTTTAAATTTATATATTAAACTCAAAATGCATTTCTTTAATTCAGTCATCCATTTATTAAATTAATTCAATTCATGGAAATAAAACATTACAAACTATAATCATTATTATTATTATTTATTTTTGTATTTATTTATTTTACTTGTGCTGTAAAATACCTCTTAGAATTATGTTTGTCTAATACTCCCTAGAGGCTGAATGTCAAATACTGTAAGTTTGCTATAAATTATCTGAGTTGGCTACATACTATACAGTGATTGCTTAGAGCCAGGGGTATATTGTCCTAAACCAATTAGGTCTTAGGACAGAAGGATTTATGGGGGGGCAATTTTTGTGGGGTATTTCTAGAGCATGATGCATTCCTAATTCTATGCTCTCATATATTTCATTCATAACTTATTACAAATGAATGATTTCCGGTCTTCTGTTTGGGGTTCATAACCCTGGTCTTGCGCTCTGAGTGAGCAGGGGTTGTTAATCACCCCGACTAGTCTGGGTGATTTTAAAATAGGTTAGCAAACAGCGGTCTGATGACTACTTCATCTTAACTATAGGCTGGAGGTTCACTTTTGTGAGTCTGCACCAAAGGAGCAGCTTGGTAAGGGGAGCCCTATATGTAGATATTCACCTTGTGTATCTGTGCAGTTGTGACTGACATGTTCCTTTGAAACAAAGCAATTACTTCTTTTAAAAACATGCAAATAAACCAAAAGTCAAGTAAACATTAAAAAACAAGATCGAACTTACCAAGCTACACCAACACAATCACTTATCAACAGTAGCAGTTTAAGCCCCAGACACATGAATGTGCAACAGAGACACTGTAGCCAAACCTACCCGTTCTTTAGTGAACAAACAAGATGTTCACTTTTACAGGTCGCCTCAATTACTGTAAATCCAATGCAACTGTGTATTACTCATCTTAAACTAACATTATTTCCTTGTTGTAGCTACAGAGGGTATTTTAAAATATATTAAAATTAGTTTTTTGAAAAATAATTGTTCCTCTCCAAATAAAAATGTTTTTTGCTTGTTAGTTTTTCGTGTCCCTGGTTGCTTTTTTTCTGAATATCTGCTGAAATTGGTGTTTCAGGTTATGTGAGGCTTGACAACTAAATTCTTCTCTTGTGAATTCAGCTGATGTACAATTTGGTAAAGAGTTTAAGAAAAAGTGAAAGTGTGTTGAAAGTTGTGTCATTTGACTAGACAGGCAGGTGCCAGTCAGAAAAAGCCAAGAGAGCTACTGACCAAGAGTCCAGCCAGAGAAATACAGGAGAATTAAGTAGCCAATAGAGAATGATGACTACAAAACAAACAAGTAAGAGTATGCAACCATATATAGTGTTAGATGAAAATCTGCCAAACATGTAGTTGCTGTACAAGGCCAAGTGCCAAAAAAACAACACAAGCAGACACAACATAAAGTGACATGAATAGCAGGCATTTACAAGCTAAAGGTGCAGCGAGAGCACACATTCAAATGTCAGTGGCATGGGGCATGGAGCATAACACTGGAGAGAGAAATGAGCTGAACAGTGACCTTTCCACAAATGTATTTTCTGGTTTAAATGATTAAGATGAGCATGATGAAAAGCCAATACCAGGCACGTGGGACCATGCACATTACTGACGAGTTCCTAGGATCTCTACAACAAACACAATACTCAATGTGACTGTAAAAGTGTAACTATCCCTCCACCTCTTACTCTTTTACACCCCTGACAATTATAGAGGCTACACCAAGTGCAGGAGCAGAGAAAAATATAAGCAGCTACATAAAGTTTACTGTGAAAAAATGAAATATCGGTTAATTACAATAAGGCAATATTTTTACCAAACAGGTTCCATAAACAACTGTAAAATCTATTGCCCACCTAAGAACAAGCCAAAGTGCTTTGATGATGTAAAGATGTTTCACAGTCTGAAAGTGATAGTTAACTTGAGAAAGAAAAGGAGAAGGACATACACATCAGACAACAAGTTTCTTACATGATCATGACACTAATTGGCTATTGGTAGAAAGCCAGACTTTATTCTCAGTCTTGTAAAAAGGGACTGGCTTGAGCCAACTATCCGCAGCATCTTTAAACAATCATGGAGTTTTCTAAACAGCTTCTTAGACCAACAGGAAGTTGCATTCAAAAACTTTTGGCACAATAAAAGTAAGTTTGACATTGAGATGTATCTTTGGGTGTAGTTCATAATTAATAATAAAGAATTACTAGTCTGCCAAGTCACGAATAGCATTATTGTAGGCAACATGATTTCTAGTTGTCTGGAGTTCATAACCCTGACCTTACGCTTTGAGTGAGCGGTGGTTGTTTATCACCCCAAATAGTATGTGAACCTATTTAAAAATCACCCAAACAGCGGTCGGATGACTACTTCATCTTAATTATAGGCTGCAGGTTCACTCATGTGAGTGCACGAAGGAGCAGCTTGATAAGTGGAGCCCTATATGTAGATATTCACCTTGGGTATCTGTGCAGTTGGGACTGACATGTCCCTTTGAAACAAATCGAATACTTCTATTAAAAACATGCAAATAAACCAAAGGTCAAGTAAACAGTAAAAAGGGGAACAAAATCAAGCTTACACATGCATTGTACCAAGAACAAGCCCAAGTGCTTTGATGGTGTAAAGGTTTTTCACAGTCTAAAAAGTGATAGTTAACTTGAGAAAGAAAAAGGCAAAGGACATATACATCAGACAACAAGTTTCTTACATGATCATGACACTAATTGGCTATTGGTAGAAAGCCAGACTTTATCTTATTGTAAAAGGGGACTGGCTTGAACCAACTATCCGCAGCTTCTTTAAACAATCCTGGAGTTTTTTGGAGTTAGCTTCTTAGACCAGCAGAAAGTTACAGGAAAGTTCACAAAGTCATTCAAAAACTTTTGGCACAATAAAAGTAAGTTTGACATTGAGATGTATCTTTTGGGTGTAGTTCATAATTAATGATAAAGAATTACTAGTCTGCCAAGTCACGAATAGCATTATTGTTGGCAAATTCAGGTAGAGTGACATTCATTACTAGTTACTGTTTATGTACAGTATTAAAAAATTACAATAACCAAACTGTTCTGATATTTGATTACATTCTGTTGTGTATTACTATGCGCATAAGATGCTGAGGACAAGAAGAAATTAATTTTAACAACCATACAGAACTAAGAGGTGAGCTGAGCTACATGGATTAGGAAACCTCATATAGACAAACTAACTTCTTAATGAATAGCGTAGCATTCTCTGTAGCAGAAGAAATGTCATTAGTAGGATTGAAATGAGCCATTTTAATACAATCTATTGCAACAGCCTAAAGAAGGTCAGATATTTACTTTAAGTTTAGACTAAAAAAGCAAAGGTATAAGGAAGCCTCAGGAATGTGAGAGTTGTGGTTCAATCACTGATTTTTCAAGAACCATCATATTGGAAAACTACTTTAAATAGCTTAGGATAACAACATTCACATAGATGTACCTCTTGCGTCTTTTGTATGTCAACCAGTTTTCCTTATATTATACACTTGTCTTATCAAATGCTCATCTGATGGTACTACATGTTTACAAGGAATGTTGCTGACCAGCTAGTCCAGGGACAATTAAATAAACAAGAAATGCTTAGATGATACAATTGTGGCTTTAGAAACTCCACATTTATAAGTGTACAGTCTGTAGAGAGCATCTTCTTTTCCAGTCGGTTCCAGGATAATAAAAGATAAGGAAACAATACAATTTAAGAAAAAACAACTTTATTTACTAGGATTTCAATGCACAAAAGTCATAATACTTGGTTTTCAAAGAAGAGATTTCAAGTGCATAACACATTACTCCAATCACCTCCTTAGCAAATACAAAACAAATTATTTGCACCTCAAACATCCAGTTTATTAAACATCTGTGCAGATCTGCATTTTAGATATTCAGAGGGCTCTATTATTTGTGGTAAAATATAGTGTCACCTTACTAAACTAATACTCACAAGACACATAAACATATTTCTTTCCACATATTGCTTTCAAAACAGAAGGGGTGGACAATGTACAAATACTCTTGGCTCTATTTGAGGTAACCTCACACGTTAGCTTCCTTTCATATTCTGAGAGTTAATAGATGTATCCATATGGATACACAAAAGGTAATAGGATGAACAACTGTGTGTGTCCCAATCCAGGGTAAGCAGAAAACCATTGAATGTTTTGCAGAAGACACTGAATGAAAGACACATGGTGCATAGGCTACAAAACAAAGATACATTATCACTTTGGTAGCTGGGCCTGAATGAAGAGGCAACATTATCAATATAAATGTTTGAGCATCCTATTGCAGCAATAAGAACAGAAAAAGTTATCCCAGAAGATGAAGCCTTATAAGGAATAATCACTGACCAGGGCAGGTACACAGGAGGTAATTGCTGAGAGAAACAATGACAGAAGCAAAACACATAAGCAGTGACAGGAATTGTATGACCTTTAAATGGGAAGGATGTGAAAATATGTCTCAAGTGATGATGTTGTATCAGGATGTGCACTGAAAATGACACAAGAGTAGACAACATAATGTGCTAGAAATAACAGTCTCGTACACAACCCAACACAAGGAGAGCATGCACACAAATGGTTTTGGTGGGCATCATGATGTCAAAGGAAGAAAGGAGGATGAGTATGCTCCTGACAAATCCACACTTCAAAAGTTCAAATAAATATGTATCCTAAAGATGTAATTATAAAATATTTTAAAATAACAATAACAGCCATACAAACATATGTGGATAATCTTATGACTATTTCATTAATACAACTGGTTCAAAACAGCACAACAACATTATTAATCTGCATAAATCTTTATCAGTCAACGTTGTTCTTCTACTATACACCTTAATTTAAACAAAACTTTAATTGTTCAGGTAGAGCATGCAGTTTTAAAGGGACAGTCTAGTCCAAAAAAAACTTTCATGATTCAGATAGGGCATGTAATTTTAAACAATTTTCCAATTTACTTTTATCACCAATTTTTCTTTGTTCTCTTGGTATTCTTAGTTGAAAGCTTAACTTAGGAGGTTCATATGCTAATTTCTTAGACCTTGAAGGCCGCCTCTTAAGAATGCATTTTAACAGGTTTTTCACCACTAGAGGGTGTTAGTTCATGTTTTTCATATAGATAACACTGTGCTCTTGCACGTGAAGTTATCTGGGAGCAATCACTGATTGGCTAAACTGCAAGTCAGTCAAAAGAACAAATAAAGGGGCAGCCTGCAGAGGCTTAGATACAAGATAATCACAGAGGTAAAAAATATATAAATATAACTGTGTTGGCTATGCAAAACTAGGGAATGGGTAAACAAGGGATTATCTATCTTTTAAAACAATAACAATTCTGGTGTAGACTGTCCCTTTAAGAGATTTTTCAATATCATTTTATTATCAAATTTGGTTTGTTGTCTTGGTATAATTTTTTTAAGCATACCTAGGTAGCCTCAGGAGCAGCAAGGCCCAATTAGGAACTAACTAGTGATTGGTGACTATTCACATATGCCTCTTGTCATTGGCTCACCAGGTGTGTTCAGCTGGCTCCCAGTTGTACATTGCTTTTCTGGGGCTGATTTTAACTATATAGTTAACCCATTTGAATGGATTAACACAGTTATAGTGCAGTAATAAAAATGTCCTATCACATTAGAGCATTTTCTTTCTTCACTTTATATCATTTTAAGGAGAAATTGTAAATCTTACAACCCTTTGAGAACCATCATGCTATGCATTTAAGGATTTTTTATTTTACTTTTACATATCTGCATAGCAAATATAAACAATTTGATATTGCATTGGAAAATATGCCAAACAAATGTTTTAAAACCATAGCAGTATCATTTTAGTACAATTCCCAAGGTGCAAACCAAAAAAGAGTTCAGGAGTGCATTCCTTAAAAGTCTGGTGGAATTTAAGTTCCTGTTCTGCCTTTGCTGTGGCCATTTTGTTTATTTATTTATTGTGGTCATTTTGAGACAGGTGTAAATGGGTTAGTCCTTTGATCTAACTGTGTACAATGTTGCAGGTTATAGACATTGCATGATAATTATGTATGGTGGTGAAACAAGCACACTTGGCATATTTATTACAAAGTTATTTTAATATTACTTAACTAAATATTTCATGGTTTTAAGTTTAATGTTCTTTTAATTAGATTTATCAGATGAACATAATGTAATCATTGAACATATGGGGATCCATTCCCTGCCCGTCAGCATGGACAGTGGAATTTGAATTTGGATTGATGGTTATACAGAGAGCATGGTTAGCAATTTTAAGGTGGCCCTAAATTTGACTATGAGCCAGAGTAAGAGTTTCAGTTGTGGTTTATAGTGGTTATGGTTCAGAGACCACCCAGAGTACTGGCAGCTTTTGGGCCATCTGGAGCATAAATAATAGATAGACTGGCATCTCTACATATTATACTTTCTGGAAATTCAGTTTAGCAGCATTTGAGTTTCTATTAAAGTTCATTTAGAGAATATGTTGAGTTTTTATCACATTATTACTAGTGATGTCGCGAACATAAAAATTTGGGTTCGCGAACAGTGAACATCCGCAAATGTTCGCGAACGGGCGAACCGGGCGAACCGCCATAGACTTCAATAGGCAGGCGAATTTTAAAACCCACAGGGACTCTTTCTGGCCACAATAGTGATGGAAAAGTTGTTTCAAGGGGACTAACACCTGGACTGTGGCGTGCCGGAGGGGGATCCATGGCAAAACTCCCATGGAAAATTACATAGTTGATGCAGAGTCTGGTTTTAATCCATAAAGGGCATAAATCACCTAACATTATAAAATATGAGGAAAAAATGGAAAAAAACACACTTTTTCTAACTTTGACCCCCAAAATCTGTTACACATCTACAACCACCAAAAAACAACCATGCTAAATAAATTTTGTCCTGAGTTTAGAAATACCCAATGTTAACATGTTCTTTGCTTTTTTTGCAAGTTATAGGGAAATAAATAAAGAAGCACTTTGCTATTTCAAAACCACTTTTTTTCAAAATGAGCGCTAGTTACATTGGAACCCTGATATCTGTCAGGAATACCTGAATATCCCTTGACATGTATATATTTTTTTTTAGAAGAGATCCCAAAGTATTGATCTAGGCCCATTTTGGTATATTTCATGCCACCATTTCACCGCCAAATGCGATCAAATAAAAAAAATTGTTCACTTTAGGTTTCTCACAGAAATTATTTACAAACAACTTATGCAATTATGGCATAAATGGTTGTAAATGATTCTCTGGGATCCCCTTTGTTCAGAAATAGCAGACTTATATGGCTTTGGCGTTGTTTTTTGGTAATTAGAAGGCTGCTAAATGCCACTGCGCACCACACTTGTTTTATGCCCAGCAGTGAAGGGGTTAATTAGGGAGCATGTAGGGAGCTTGTAGAGTTAATTGTAGCTTAAGTGTAGTGTAGTAGACAACCCAAAGTATTGTTCTAGGCCCATTTTGGTATATTTAATGCCACCATTTCACCACCAAATGTGATCAAATTTAAAAAAAACTTACATTTTTACGCAATTTTAGGTTTCTCACTGAAATTATTTACAAACAGCTTGTGCAATTATGGCACAAATGGTTGTAAATGCTTCTCTGGGACCCCCTTTGTTCAGAAATAGCAGACATATATGACTTTGGCGTTGCTTTCTGGTAATTAGTAGGCCGCTAAATGCTGCTGCGCATCACACGTGTATTATGGCTAGCAGTGAAGGGGTTAATTAGGTAGTTTGTAGGGAGCTTGCATGGTTACTTTTATCTTTAGTGTAGAGATCAGCCTCCCACCTGACACATCAGACCCCCTGATCCCTCACAAACAGCTCCCTTCCCTCCCCCACCCCACAATTGTCCCCGCCATCTTAAGTACTGCCAGTACTATTTTTTAGCATATTTACATATACTGTGGTGTAGCATCCCCCCTTAGCCCCCAACCTCCATGATCCCCCCCCAAAACAACTCTCTAAGCCTCCCCATCTGCCTTATTGGCGGCCATCTTGGGTACTGGCAGCTGTCTGCCAGTACCCAGTTTGCAAAAAAAAGTAGTTTTTTCTGGGGGTTTTTTCTGTAGTGTAGCTTCCCCCACCCCCACAGACCAACCCCCACCACCTACCACACCAGATATGAGTGGTGGCACTGGGCAAGTGGGCACAGTATATGCTGTGAGCCTGACACACACGCTGGCAGGCAGGCAACTGCAATTAGATTATACAGGGGAAAAAAGCCCTAAAAAGGGCTTTTTGGGGTACTGTCCTTACAGCAGAGATCAGATGAGTCCTTCAGGACTGTAGTGGACACTGAATACACTAGCCTAGCTATCGATTTCCCTATTAAATCAGCAGCAGCTACACTGTCCCTCCTCTCACTAAGAATGCAGCTTCCGAATGAATCTAAAATGGATGCTGTCCAGGAGGTGGGAGGGTCTGGGAGGGAGGGTCTGCTGCTGATTGGCTGGAATGTGCCTGCTGACTGTGAGGTACAGGGTCAAAGTTTACTCAATGATGACGAATTGGGGGTGGACCGAACATCGCATATGTTCGCCCACCGCGGCGAACGCGAATATGCTATGTTTGCCGGGAACTATTCGCTGGTGAACTATTCGCGACATCACTTATTATTACACTAAAAACTCAAAGTGCTGATTTTGATACAGATGTTAATCTAGTGGGACCTACTTATCTATGACTATGGTTTATTGTTTTTTTTTTTGTAGTAATGTATCTACTCTATATTGCTGTAAATAGCCTTAATTTATACATTTTTATAGTAGTTGTATTAATTTATATTATATTATATACGTAATTACTACAAAAAGACTATGGGCTAGATTACTAGTGGTACAGTAACTTTTGCACAAAAGCCGTATCTGTTTTTTTTTTTCCCAGCTTTTTGCTTGCGTCGGTTAGCTGAATTGATGACCTCGCCTAGAAGGTAGTGTTAAAAAAAGCTGTGCTAAAAGCAACATAAATAAATTACAAATTACAGTTACATTCATATAAACACTATCTGATAAAGAATAGTCATATAAATATATTTTTTTAAATGTATAAGGGCTCAAAGGTATAGGAGATATGAAAAGGTGTTTGACTACAAAGGGCTATAATGTATATATATATATATATATATATATATATATATATATATATATATATATACACATATACATGTCTAAATTTGTGTATGCATTCATATATATATATATATATATATATATATATATATATATATATGTGTGTGTTTATGAGTGTACATATGTATTTATGTGTTTTACTGTATATATACTGTACATATTTTGCATTCCAATGTTTTTCACTTACAGGAATATGTTAATTTTATTATAAATATAAATGTATCTGTATATACCTATACCTATATATCTATTATTTTAGATACATAGGTATAGATATCTATTTACATTAACATTATCAAATCATATACCTATATAGAAATATATATAACACGGTGCCGGGTTAGTGCACATGAAGAATCGCTAATGTCAAAGTGCGTTTTTGAAATATTACATATAAAATATTTAAACAAATAAATAATAATTATTTTAAATTATTATACATACTGTAAAAAATCTAAATAATCCATATATATTTATTATTTATTTTTATTTTTTATATACTATGTATAATAACTTTTAATAATTATTAGTATTTTTTTAATAGTTTATATGTAATATTTAAAAATGCACTTTGAGATTAGTAATTCTTCATATGCACTAACCTGAAACTGCGTAGACCTAAAGAAAACCTAAAGCGTGTTACGCATATTTTACATTCTTCACATAGAAAATAATTATGTTTTTTTATTATTAAATACCATATATATATATATATATATATATATATATATATATATATATATATATATATATATATATATTTATATTTATTTCTATATATATTTGATAATGTTAATGTAAAATAGATATCTATACCTAGATATCTATAGGAATATATACAGGTAAAGGTATATACAGATAAATATATATAGAAATATGTATTACCAAACAAAATAGCATTGTTCTGTAGAGTAAAGAAAATTGGAATGTGAAATATTAATAACTCCTGTCAGGTTAACGCTTGAGTGATGCATGTTAGTTTTTTTTTTCTTCTGCGCTCTCTATTGTCTATAGGGTGCATACGGTAACATGGTTGCAATCTCACAAAGGTCTTTGGTTATCTAACATCGGGTATCATTCTCACGGAAAATTTTTACTTTCAATTTGTAGTACGAGCCCAACCCAATGCACGCAAAAAGATTTGTTTTAGCAAAAATAACACTCTAGAGAGAGCGCTAAATAGCGCACGACTTGTAATCTAGCTCTATATATCTATAATAACTACAAATTATTTACCATAATTCATCTTTATAAATCATTAATATTATGAAATTACAAAAAAATATCCTGGTGACAATAACAAAGTGTTTTCTAGATTCTCTTTGAAAACTAGCAGTATGTTTAGAACTCATAAGAAGAGTATTCAGGGACAAGGAAACATAACTAGTTGTGGGAGTATCCTATATAAGCACTTATTTTGGCACATACATATGTATTTATTTTATACATTTTATATACATTTCATAACTTGCATTTTTTTTCAAGTTGCAATGTCTGTTCTTACTAGGAAACCTCATCACCGTGTCCCACCACTGACCTTATTGTATAATCCTTAGAATTAACACAATGCGACTGTAATAGAAAATAGTTCATTATGTATAGTAAAAAGCTTTGGAACAGTTTCATTATTTATTTTTTCTTTTCCAGTAATTTTTCTGTTATCAAATTTGCTTTGTTCCCATAATATTATTTGTTGAAGAGATACCTAGGTAGGTATTTGGAGCACTAGATTGTAGGAAACACGTGCACGCTCCTGAGCTTACCTTCCTGCATTTCAACAAAAGAGACAAAGAAAATGTGATAATAATAGTTGTTTAAAATTGCACGCTCTATCTGAATCATGAAAGAAAAATGTGGGGTTTCATGTCCCTTTAATTCTGAAAAATGTGGACTTTACAAGTTTACAACTCCTGTTAGTTGAACTGCAAACGGCAGACTTAATACCATTACATTCCACGCAGTCATTTGTTGCACACACTATTTATAATAATAATAATAATGGGCCAGTAGAGAAGGAAACCTAGAATACAAAATGCAAATTACTTTACATACACTAAGGCATCTATTTATCAAAGCGTCAACTTACCTGCATTCGACGGCACCAATACGCTCACTAAGTTCGCCTAACATCGCTGCCGCAGACATGAATACATTCTACAAAATTATAAAAAAAGTTGTCACAAAGCCGCGCACCAAGTACGGTGCGATGAGCAGCAAACTGTTGTTAACTAACAGTCATCAATCTCACTGCTCTTTGGCTTTTTTACAGCTTTCTTGGTACCCTGTCACTAAACACCCACACCATACTATATATACTATATATATATATATATATATATATATACACTATATACTATACTGTTTACCCCCTATACCACCGCTCCCGGAGCCCACCGCAACTCTAAAAAATGTATTAACCCCTAAACTGCCGCTCACGGAGCCCACCGCAACTAAATACAATTATTAACCCCTAAACTGCCGCTCCCGGACCCGCCGCAACTAAATACAATTATTAACCCCTAAACCGCCGCTCCCGGAGCCCACTGCCACCTACATTATACTTATTAACCCCTAATCTGCTGCCCCCTACACCGCTGCCACCTACATTATATTTATTAACCCCTAATCTGCCCCCCTACACCGCCGCCACCTACCTACAATTATTAACCCCTACTCTGCTGCCCCCAACGTCGCCGCCACTATATTAAATTTATTAACCACTAAACCTAAGTCTAACCCTAACCCTAACACCCCCTAACTTAAATATAATTTAAATAAATCTAAATAAATATTCCTATCATTAAAGGGACACTGAACCCAAATATTTTCTTTTGCGATTCAGATAGAGCATGACATTTTAAGCAACTTTCTAATTTACTCCTATTATCAAAGTTTCTTCATTCTCTTGGTATCTTTATTTGAAATACAATAATGTAAGTTTAGATGCCGGCCCATTTTTTGTGAACAACCTGGGTTGTTCTTGCTGATTGGTGGATAAATTCATCCACCAATAAAAAAGTGCTGTCCAGAGTTCTGAACAACAACAAAAAAAAGCTTAGATGTCTTCTTTTTCAAATAAAGATAGCAAGAGAATGAAGAAAAATTGATTATAGGAATAAATTAGAAAGTGGCTTAAAATTGCATGCTCTATCTGAATCATGAAATAAAAAATTTGGGTTCAGTGTCCCTTTAAATAAGTTATTCCTATTTAAAACTAAATACTTACCTGTAAAATAAACCATAAGATAGCTACAATATAACTAATAGTTACATTGTAGCTATCTTATGGTTTATATTTATTTTACAGGCAAGTTTGTATTTATTTTAACTAGGTAGAATAGTTATTAAATAGATATTAACTATTTAATAACTTCCTAGTTAAAATAAAGACAAATTTACCTGTAAAATAAAACCTAACGTAAGTTACAATTGCACCTAACACTACACTATAATTAAATAAATTAACTAAACTAAATACAATTAAATACAATTAAAAAAAAATATCTAAAGTACAAAAACAAACAAACACTAAATTACAGAAAATAATAAAATAATTACAAGATTTTTAAACTATATACACCTAATCTAATCCCCCTAACAAAATAAAAAGCCCCCCAAAATAAAAAAGCCCTACCCTACACTACACTAAATTACAAATAGCCCTTAAAAGGGCCTTTTGCAGGGCATTGCCCCAAATTAATCAGCTCTTTTACCTGTAAAAAAAGAAATACACCCCCCAACATTAAAACTGACCACCCACACAACCAACCCTACTCTAAAACCCACCCAATCCCCCCTTAAAAAAAAACTAACACTAACCCCTTGAAGATCACCCTACCTTGAGAAGTCTTCACCCAACTGGGCCAAAGTCCTCAGCGAATCCGGCAGGAATGGTCCTCCAGACAGGCAGAAGTGGTCCTCCAGACGGCCAGAAGTCTTCATCCAGGCGGCATCTTCTATCTTCATCCATCCGGCGTGGAGCGGGTCCATCTTCAAGACATCCGACGTGGAGCATCCTCTTTGTTCGACGGCGACTGAAAAATGAAGGTTCCTTTAAGTGACATCATCCAAGATGGCGTCCCTTCAATTCCGATTGGCTGATAGAATTCTATCAGCTAATCGGAATTAAGGTAGGAAAAATCCTATTGGCTGATGCAATCAGCCAATAAGATTGAGCTCGCATTCTATTGGCTGATTGGAACAGCCAATAGAATGCAAACTCAATCCTATTGGCTGATTGCATCAGCCAATAGAATTTTTTCTACCTTAATTCCGAATGGCTGATAGAATTCTATCAGCCAATCAGAATTGAAGGGATGCCATCTTGGATGACATCACTTAAAGGAACCTTCATTCTTCAGTCGCCGTTGAACGAAGAGGATGCTCCGTGTCGGATGTCTTGAAGATGGACCTGCTCCGCACCGGATGGATGAAGATTGAAGATGTTGCCTGGATGAAGACTTCTGCCCATCTGGTGGACCACTTCTGCCCGTCTGGAGGACCACTTCTGCTTGATTCGTTGAGGACTTCGGCCCGGTTGGGTGAAGACTTCTTAAGGAAGGGTGATCTTCAAGGGGTTAGTGTTAGTTTTTTTTAAGGGGGTATTGGGGGAGTTTTAGAGTAGGGTTGGATGTGTAGGTGGTGGGTTTTAATGTTGGGGGGGTTGTATTTCTTTTTTTACAGGTAAAAGAGCTGATTACTTTGGGGCAATGCCCCGCAAAAGGCCCTTTTAAGGGCTATTTGTAATTTAGTGTAGGGAAGGGCTTTTTTATTTTGGGGGGCTTTTTATTTTGTTAGGGGGATTAGATTAGGTGTAATTAGTTTAAAAATCTTGTAATTATTTTATTATTTTCTGTAATTTAGTGTTTGTTTTTTGTACTTTAGATAATTTTTTTTAATTGTATTTAATTGTATTTAGTTTAGTTAATTTATTTAATTATACTGTAGTGTTAGGTGTAATTGTAACTTAGGTTAGGTTTTATTTTACAGGTAAATTTGTCTTTATTTTAACTAGGAAGTTATTAAATAGTTAATAACTATTTAATAACTATTCTACCTAGTTAAAATAAATACAAACTTGCCTGTAAAATAAATATAAACCCTAAGATAGCTACAATGTAACTATTAGTTATATTGTAGCTAGCTTAGGGTTTATTTTACAGGTAAGTATTTAGTTTTAAATAGGAATAATGTAGTTAATGATAGTAATATTTATTTAGATTTATTGAAATTATATTCAAGTTAGGGGGTGTTAGGGTTAGGGTTAGACTTAGGTTTAGGGGTTAATAAATTTAATATAGTGGCGGCAACGTTGGTGGTGGCAGATTATGGGTTATTAAATGTAGGTAGGTGATGGGGGTGTAGGTGGGGCAGATTAGGGGTTAATAAATATAATGTAGGTTGCGGCGGTGTAGGGGGTGGCAGATTAGGGGTTAATAAGTATAATGTAGGTGGCGGTGGGCTTCGGGAGCGGCAGTTTAGGGGTTAATAAGTTTATTTAGTTGCGGCGGGACCCGGGAGCGGCGGGATAGGGTTAATAACTTTTTTTAGGTGGTGGCAGTATAGGGACGGCAGATTAGGGGTTAATAAGTATAATGTAGGTGGCGGCGGTGTAGGGGGGCAGATTAGGGGTTAATAAGTATAATGTAGGTGGCGGTGGTGTAAGGGGCGGCAGATTAGGGGTATTTAGACTTGGGGTACATGTTAGGGTGTTAGGTGTAAACATTCCCATAGGAATCAATGGGATATCGGGCAGCAGCGAACATAAGCTTTCGCTGCTTTCCGACTCCCATTGATTCCTATGGCATCCGCCACCTCCAGGGCGGCGGATTGAAAACCAGGTACGCTGGGCCGGAATAGTGGCGAGCGTACCTGGTAGGTATTTGATAACTTCCAAAAGTAGTGAGATTGTGCCGAACTTGCGTTCGGAACATCTGTAATGACGTAAGCATCAATCTGTGTCGGACTGAGTCCGGCGGATTGTATGTTACGTCATAAATTTCTACTTTTGCAGGTTTGTAGGGTTTTATAACTAAGGCAAATCAGACTCGCCACAAATTCCAGCGTATTTGCGATTGACGGCTTGATAAATAGATGCCTAAGGGTGAGATTACGAGTGGTGCGCGCAAACTCAAGAGTTAAAACGAATAGAATTAATTTTTTTGTGCTTTAAGATTTGTAGTACAAGTTGCGCAGTCGTAAACGCAAAATCGCATTTCCCCATAAACTTTAATGGAGCTGAAAAAATTGGGGCAAAAATAACACCCACAAGTCACGCAAACACAATTGCTGTTATTTAAAAAAGAAACATAAGAAGATTAGATTGCATATTTCATAATACAATGTTCTGCATCTAGCAGAATATTTTCTAATTTTTATTTATTCTTAAAGAGATATTTAATTATATATCTGAATATCTGATGGATTTTCACACAAAAATATATTTATAACTATATAAATATACTGTATATGTACATGATTACATATATACGGTAGGTATAGATATATACAGATCTATTTATAGGAATATCTGTTTAAAAATACATAGGCCTAGATTTAGAGTTTGGCGGTAGCCGTCAAAACCAGCGTTAGAGGCTCCTAACGCTGGTTTTGGCCTCCCGCTGGTATTTGGAGTCAGTCAGGAAAGGGTCTAACGCTCACTTTGCAGCCGCGACTTTTTCATACCGCAGATCCCCCTACGCCATTTGCGTATCCTATCTTTTCAATGGGATCTTTCTAACTCCGGTATTTAGAGTCGTGGCTGAAGTGAGTGTTAGAAATCTAACGACAAAACTCCAGCCGCAGAAAAAAGTCAGTAGTTAAGAGCTTTCTGGGCTAACGCCGGTTTATAAAGCTCTTAACTACTGTGCTCTAAAGTACACTAACACCCATAAACTACCTATGTACCCCTAAACCGAGGCCCCCCCACATCGCCGCCACTCTATTAAAAATTTTTAACCCCTAATCTGCCGCTCCGTACACCCCCGCCACCTACTTTATCCCTATGTACCCCTAATCTGCTGCCCCTAATACCGCCGACACCTACATAATATTTATTAACCCCTAATCTGCCGCCCCCAACGTCGCCGCCACCTACCTACACTTATTAACCCCTAATCTGCCGACCGGACCGCACCGCTACTATAATAAATGTATTAACCCCTAATCCGCCTCACTCCCGCCTCAATAACCCTATAATAAATAGTATTAACCCCTAATCTGCCCTCCTTAACATCGCCGACACCTAACTTCAAGAATTAACCCCTAATCTGCCGACCGGAGCTCACCGCTACTCTAATAAATTTTTTAACCCCTAAAGCTAATTCTAACCCTAACCCTAACACCCCCCTAAGTTAAATATAATTTTTATCTAACGAAATAAATTAACTCTTATTAAATAAATTATTCCTATTTAAAGCTAAATACTTACCTGTAAAATAAACCCTAATATAGCTACAATATAAATTATAATTATATTGTAGCTATTTTAGGATTTATATTTATTTTACAGGCAACTTTGTATTTATTTTAACCAGGTACAATAGCTATTAAATAGTTAATAACTATTTAATAGCTACCTAATTAAAATAATTACAAAATTACCTGTAAAATAAATCCTAACCTAAGTTACAATTAAACCTAACACTACACTATCAATAAATTAATTAAATAAAATACCTACAATTATCTACAATTAAACCTAACACTACACTATCAATAAATTAATTACATACAATACCTACAAATAAATACAATTAAATAAACTAACTAAAGTACAAAAATAAAAAAGAACTAAGTTACAAAAAATAAAAAAATATTTGCAAACATTAGAAAAATATTACAACAATTTTAAACTAATTACACCTACTCTAAGCCCCCTAATAAAATAACAAAGACCCCCAAAATAAAAAAATGCCCTACCATATTCTAAAATTAAAATAGAAAAGCTCTTTTACCTTACCAGCCCTGAAAAGGGCCCTTTGCGGGGCATGCCCCAAAAAATTCAGCTCTTTTGCCTGTAAAAAAAAAAAAAAAACAATACCCCCCCAACATTACAACCCACCACCCGCATACCCCTAATCTAACCCAAACCCCCCTTAAATAAACCTAACACTAAGCCCCTGAAGATCTCCCTACCTTGTCTTCACCACGCCGGGTTCACCGATCGATCCAGAAGAGCTCCTCCGATGTCTTGATCCAAGCCCAAGCGGGGGGCTGAAGATGTCCATGATCCGACTGAAGTCTTCATCCAAGCGGGAGCTGAGGCGGTCCATGATCGGGCTGAAGTCTTCTATCAAGCGGCATCTTCAATCTTCTTTCTTCCGGATCCATGTTCATCCCGCCGACGCGGGACATCCATCTTCACCGATGACTTCCCGACGAATGACGGTTCCTTTAAGGGACGTCATCCAAGATGGCGTCCCTCGAATTCCGATTGGCTGATAGGATTCTATCAGCCAATCGGAATTAAGGTAGGAAAATTCTGATTGGCTGATGGATTCAGCCAATCAGAATCAAGTTCAATCCGATTTAATAGCTATTGTACCTAGTTAAAATAAATACAAAGTTGCCTGTAAAATAAATATAAATCCTAAAATAGCTACAATGTAACTATTAGTTATATTGTAGCTATATTAGGGTTTATTTTATAGGTATTTAGTTTTAAATAGGATTAATTTATTTAATGATAGTAATTTTAGTTCGTTTTATTTAAATTATATTTAAGTTAGGGGGATGTTAGGGTTAGACTTAGGTTTAGGGGTTAATAACTTTATTATAGTAGCGGCGACGTTGGGGGCGGGAGATTAGGGGTTAATAATTGTAGGTAGGTGGCGGCGATGTTAGGGAGGGCAGATTAGGGGTTAATAAAATTTATTATAGTGTTTGTGAGGCGGGAGTGCGGCGGTTTAGGGGTTAATACATTTATTATAGTGGCGGCGATGTCCAGTCGGCAGATTAGGGGTTAATAAGTGTAGGTAGGTGGCGGCGACGTTGGGGGGGGCAGATTAGGGGTTAATAAATATAATATAGGTGTCGTTGATGTTAGGGACAGCAGATAAGGGGTTCATAGCTATAATGTAGGTGGCGACGGTTTCCGGTCGACAGATGAGGGGTTAAATAATTTTATTATAGTGTTTGCGATGTGGGGGGGGCGTGGTTTAGGGGTTAATAGGTAGTTTATGGGTGTTAGTGTACTTTGTAGCACTGTAGTTAAGAGCTTTATGTTCCGGCGTTAGCCCATAAAACTCTTAACAACTGACTTTTTTATGCGGTAGGAGTCTTGGAGGTAGAGGCTGTACCGATCACTTTCTCCAAGACTCGTAATACCGGCATTAGGCAAATCCCATTAAAAAGATAGGATACGCAATTGACGTAAGGGGAAAAAAAGTGAGCGGTACACCTGTACCTGCCAAACTCTAAATACCAACGGGCGTTAAAAAGCAGTGTTAGGACCCCTTAACGCTGCTTTTTAAGGCTAACGCAGAACTCTAAATCTAGCCGTTAGTGTTTAATATCTATTTAATCTTCAACAATAAAATTACAAATTGCATAAATCAGCTGGTGATTCAGATATAGCATGCACATTTAAGCAACTTTCTAATTTACCCCTTTTATCAATTTTTGTTCGTTCTCTTGCTATCTTTATTTGAAAAAGAAGGCATCTAAGCAATTTTTTGGTTTAGTACCATGGAAAGCACTTGTTTATTGGTGGGTGAATGTATCCACCAATCAGCAAGAACAACACAGTGTGTTCACCAAAAATGGGCCGGCATCTAAACTTACATTCTTGCATTTCAAATAAAGATACCAAGAGAATGAAGAAAATTTGATAATAGGAGTAAATGAGAAAGTTGCTTAAAATTGCATGCTCTATCTGAATCACAAAATAAAAAAATTGGGTTCAGTGTCCCTTTAAGTAAAATTATTTTTGCAGGTTTTTTATTGAGAATTATTAGTATCTTGCTAACATTTTTAGCTTTCATGTTCTTATTGTTTTTGTGCTTTATATATCCTTTTCACTTTCTGTGTTCAAGAAATAAATTCTTTAAGGGACAAGAAACCCCACATTTTTGTTTCACGATTCGGATAGAGCATTGAATTTTAAACAACTTTACAGTTTACTTCTATCCTTTGTTGAAGGAGCTGCAACGGACTACTGGTAGCTTGCTGAACACAATTGGGGAACCAATTAGCATATAGCTCCGAAAGGTGCATGGCAACTTCTGAGCCTACCTAGGTATGCTTTTCTACAAAGGACACCAAGTGAATAAAGCAAACTGGATAATAAAAGTAAATAGGAAAATGGTTTAAAATCGCATTCTCTATCTGAATCATGAAAGTTTTATTTTCTCATTATGGCCCCTTTAGCTATGGTATTCCTTTATAGGACAGAAATTTATATAAAGTTTTTTCTGTAACTTTGAAACATTAAATGTAACTTTAAACTAAAAAAAAGAGAAACGCGTTGTAATATTGGTTTCTTTTTCTACCCTGAGTCCTAGCTTTTCATCTTACTCCTATTAGGAATTCCTCATGGAATTCTGAGGCTTTAAAAAAGTCAATTTCATATTGTTTTTAAGTACCTGTACAGTATCTTGAGGTTTAACCCTTGCTTGGGAGCTGCAATTCTTGCATCTACTGAGTAGGGCGTTACCTTTGTGTTTTTACAGGGGTTAAACTCAATGATCAAAACTCTACAGGGCCAGGGAGCATGGGACACACTTTAAACTGCAGCCAATACAACTCCTCTATTTTCATATACAGGTGTTTTTCTATTAGGGTAATATGTGATTTCATCACATTTCATCACATTTCAGTTTGCAAGAAAAAACAGTGAGATCTTCAGAAAATGTTTAGAGAATACGTCAGACCTAGTGGAGAGATTTTAGCTATGCTCTTTAAACACCCCTGCTCAGTCCAATAGCAGTGGTACGGAAACTGATTTTACAAAAGCGAAAACAATATGCTTTGAATTTTGCATTATGAATACAATTTTCATTGCATTATTATTTGCATGTGCAGTGCAGTTTTATAACAATTTGTACTGTGGATATCAATTATTTTGTTGATAACTAGAATTGAACTAAATTCAATATACATTACCTAATGTATGCCATTGTTCTATAGAATCATATAAATCAACTTTCTGCACACTTATTTTAGGAATATAATAGTTTTAAATGTATCTAACTGTATTTAGGATTATTAGAATTGTACACAAGAGATTTTTTAAATATTATTTTGTTTTACTGGATTGATTTTAAATTAAGTTTTTATAAAAAAGAATAAAATATTAATTGAAGTGTTCCTCCATTTTTTATGAATGTAGGTAAGTGAAAACCATTCTACAAAACTTGCAGAACCAGAACATACACATACATTTTTATTAAGAGAATACATTTAAATGAAAGCTACTGAAGTAGATGTTTACTCCATCTAAGTTTTGATTGATGTCATACAGTAATATGCTCCAATCTAAACAATGTATAATATTGCATTCTTTATACTATTTGGGAATACACTTGCTACACACTGCAAAGCTCTTCTGCTGGCTCTTGAACCCAGTAACTTTATTGAAAAAGGAAGGGAATACAAACATGCATTATAGGTTGTTTAATAATTCAACTTTAACATTTTGTAGGTCTTTCTGGTGTTGTAATTTTGTGTATTTTAGGTCATTCTAATTGAAAACTTAGTTAATGTATATTATATACTCCGTCCTGATCTCTTTACACACATACAGTACATTCAAGGCGTCTTCAGCATTGCAGGGGTTTGTGTGGGCTTTTTCTTGCTGTGTCTTTTCTTTGGACGAGTTGATGTATCATATTGTACCCAGAGGCTATTGCAGGAGCTAACCGCCCACAGTGCGGTTATTTGCATGAGAAAATCAACTTGAGTGACAGCCCAGGACAGCTCTCCTAGTGGCTAGTCTTTGAAATACTTTAGATTAATCATTAAAAGTGTGTCTGTGAAGGTATAGATGAGCATGTATTCTGCCATTAAAACAATTACACAAGCAAAACCATCTTAAAGTTTGTTTAATCTATATGTAAAGCTATTTATAAAGCTTAGCTTGTGAAAGATGAGCTTTTGCTATTAAATCTTTTCAAGGACCGATGAGGTGAATATGGGCTGATACATGTCAGTCTGCATAGTTTTCTATAAGGTCCTTCCAGTCTATCTAACTACATCTAATGAGTCAGCTCCATATAATATCATAGAAACTGGTCAAACCGGGGAACTGATGATGTCTGTGAATCTAGAGAAACCTCTACGATAATTCTGGCCATTGTATCTGCAGTTTTTTGTAAGAAATATAAACAGCTATTACAGGGAGAGGTCTAATCAAACATACTCAGTGATATGCACATACATTACTATATGCTGTCAAAGCTACAGGGTTTCTCTGCAGTGATTAAAAGGTTCATTGCAGGTCTATGATAATTTATTTACTGGGACCTGGGGTGGCACAAGAGAGTGGGGAAAGGAAACTAAAAAGGGGCAGAATACAAAAAGGATGCAAACAACTCAGAGAAAGGGAGAAAATGATTGTACTTTAAAATTGTTTTGCTTTCATAAGTCACAACTGAAAATAAATGATTGTAGAACTGAGTGGCAAAACAACTTTTTCATGAAACTAATTATTGTGTGGAGCATGCATTACACTGACATTTAAAAATTGATAATCTCTTAAAAATGTTTCTATTTAACATTGTTGGCTCACTAATTTGTGACATCAAAAGAGGTTTTAGACCTCCTGTACCCACTTTAAATGCTAATTGAATTATTAAAAAGGGACATGTTACTCAACATAAAGTCTCATTTATCCTTGATATAAATGTATGAAATAAAAGGTTTTATCATGTATACCTGGGTTTTTCTTTATTTAAAGCTAATATTAACTCACCAGAGTAACTTTTGTGTGATCTTGTGGTATTTAACCACACTGACTCTTTCAAGATTTTATAGAGGAGAGGGATGTGGCTACTAAGAAACTTTTGAGGAAAAACATCTTCCTTTTTTACATAGAGATGATCATGTGATATTTTCTGGTCAGCTTTTTACAGATATGCTGCATCACTTCCAAGTGCTTTAGCGTATGGGTCCCTTTTAATATTGCCAATCTACATACGATGACATGACTCTGTTACCCACAATGCTGTGGAAATTACATAAACCACAGACAGGAATGGATTTGCCCTTCTGGTGCCATTATTTCAAACAGAAACATTAATTTTACATGTTTTCCACTGCACTCTATTAACAACAACAAACAAATTGACTTTATTAATATCCCTGTAGTATTGTGCTCACTGTACATTCAAACAAATTTTAAAATAAGAACAAAAATTCAACATTTGCAATATTTTAAGGAAATATATTTATGATAAATTATTCACCAGCTACATTAAAAAAATGCTCTTATTTCACTGGATCACAACAACATTTATTATGTCATATCTTTGTCATTAAGCTACCCATGTAATACAGCAGTTATTCATTTTCAGGACATCCTTGTCATAATTTTGAACTTCACACTCCTCAAGAATTATTTTAATACAATGTAATGGCATAAAACAAATACTGTAAATTTATGAATATATAAGCAACAGCACAATGGCCTAAACTCGCTGATGCTCATTTTCTGATGGGTATTTATGTAAAGGCAAGATCATGTTTGAAATTCACCCGCTAATATATTCCATGGTTTTAATAGTGGACTCTCCTGCCATTGCGTGATATGCACAATACATGATATCTTGCACTTGAGAGAACCACTAGCAATGTAATCTATAATATAAATGCGTTTGTAATCTCAGTCGCCGTCGGCAGTTGCGCACGCATCCTCAAAGGAATGTTGGCAGCGCGAGGGAGCCAACAGAATGTTGGCTGCGCGTACAGCCAAAAGAATTCACCTGAATGCCGCAAAGCTGCATCCAGGTCGATTCCGAAAATGGCAGGGTGGTGAAAGAATCCACCACCGCAGGTGGATTCTTTCACCAATAAAAAGAAAGAAGAGCTCAACCTGGGAATGAACAATAACATAATAGCTTGTTCTATGGCTAGTTACCACCCAAGAAGCAGCCTCTTTTTGCTCAACATGTGCCTTTCACAGAGAAGAACTTTCCTGAAGCATATCAATCTGATCCTGACTTCAAAGTACAGACCAGCCCGGAACTACCAGGCAATCCCTCTCTGAACGAGAGAAACAGCAAAACCCCAGACGTATGTTTCGGCCTATTGTGGGCCTCGTTAGTAAGGTGCAGTCATATCCCTCTAGGCACACTGAGCAACGGGTCCACGTCTGGATTCCCGCATCACACTTAGGGAGACTTCCCCAAGTGTCATAATTTGCATAAATAAAAAGAGAGAAGTGCTCAACCTAGGAACGAACAATAGCATAATAGCTTGTTCTATGGCTAGTTACCACCCAAGAAGCAGTCTCTTTTTGCTCAACATGTGCCTTTCACAGAGAAGAACTTTCCTGAAGCATATCAGTCTGATCTTGACTTCAAAGTACAGTCCAACCCCAAAATACCAGGCAATTCCTCTCTTAATGAGAGAAACAGCAAAACCCCAGATGTACGTTTTGGCCTATTGTGGGCCTCGTCAGGGAGGTGAAGCCATATCCCTCTAGGCACACTGAGCAATGGATCCACATCTGGATTTCCACATCACACTTAGGGAGACTTCTTAAGGATTCTTTCCCCACCCTACCATTTTCGGAATCCACCGGGATGCAGCGAAGGCAAACGGAGCAATACAAAAAAAACCATGCAACCACCAACACGAAGTATAAAAAAAAAAAAAAAAACTCCCACACGAAGTATTAACACCTAAACCGCAAACCCACACATCGCAAAATAATAAAGTAATTAACCCCTAATCCGCAAATAACATAACATATTAATCCCTTAACCGTCAACCACCCACATCGCAATAAACCTAATTATTATTTTGACCCCTAAACTGCAAAACCCCCACATTGCAATAAACCTAATTAACCTATTAACCTCCTAAACCGCAAAACCCCCACATCGCAATAATCCTAATTAACCTATTAAGCCCTTAACCACCAAAAACCACAACGCAAATAACTAATTAAATTACTATGCCCCCTAACCTAACACCCCCTAACCTAACACCCCCTAAATTAAATGCAATTACCTAAATTAAAAATACAAAATTGCGAACAAAATTAAAAAACCTAACATTACTTTAAAAATAAAAAAATAAGTTTAAATTAAGTTAAAATTACAGAAAATAAAAAAGTCTAACATTACAGAAAATAACTATCAAAAATAAAAAAAATAAACCTAATCCCTATGAAAATAAAAAAGCCCCCCCTAAAAACACCCCCTAATCTAATGCTAAACTACCAATCGCCCTTAAAAGGGCTTTTTGTAGGGCATTGCCCTAAGTTAAACAGCTCTTCTGCAGTTACAAAACATTTTAAGCCCCCCTAACAGTAAAACTCACCACTCACCAAACCCCCCAAAATAAATAAACCTACCACTAAAAAACCTAAACTATCCATTGCCCTGAAAAGGGCATTTGTATGGGCATTGCCCTTAAAAGGTCATTCAGCTCTTTTGCTGCCCTTAAAAGGGCATTTAGCTCTTTTAAAGGTCCTGTTCCTATTGGCTAATTTGAACAGCCAATAGGATTTCAGTAGCTCTCATCCTATTGGCTGATTTGAATTTGAAGAATCAAATCAGCCAATAGTAATTCAAGGGACACCATCTTTAATTGCGTACCTTGAATTCACTATTCAGTGTATGGCAGAGATCATGCGAAGAGGAACCTCCATGCTCCATGGCTCTGCGGTCGTCGGTCTTCAGTTTCACGGTCGCCGGTCTTCATTTCCAGGGTCGCCGGTCTTCAGTTCCGCGGTCATTGGTCTTCAACACTGCCCTCCGCTCTGCGCCGGCTTGTTCCTGGAAGAAGAAAGAAGAGGTCGCCGCTTGGAAGAAGACTTTGCCGTCTGGAACAGGACCTTCTCCGTCTGGAGATCTTCAGTTCCAGGGTCACCAGTCTTCAGCTCCATGGTCATCGGTCTTCAGTTCTGCCCTCTGCTCCACGCAGGCTTTGTTCTTGAAAGAAGAAAGAAGAGGTTGCCGCTTGGAAGAAGACATCTCTGCCGGACTTCAGCAACCGTGAGTACCAACCTGGGGGTTAGACTTAGGTTTTTTTAAAAAAAATTGGGGGGGACACTGGCACAATAACTGAGAATTTCCGTTTGGAGAGGCCTGGTGAATGGTGCGCTGTGAGGCTGAACCGGGAGCCTTTAAACACACCATGGGAGGTCACAAAAGTAAGAGGTGTGAACTCCCTCTCCCCCCCCCCTTTTTTTTTTTCTCTCTCTCTTCCCGCTTCCCCCCCTTCCTCCCCCCCACTATTTAAGCTCTTATCCTTTCTCTGGTGTCTCTCCCTCTCACTTACTATGCCACATATATTATACAACTCCTTTACCACTCACGTAGCCTTTACTCCAGGACCATTAATATTAGAGAACATTTAATCTGTATTCTTGGAACATAGGGGGAATTCATTCCCCCATCAAGAGAAAATTGATCCTGACCCACCTCAGGAAAAAAAGAGCGGAGATTGTGTTTCTACAAGAGACACATCTCTCGGATTTGGAACACAGTAAACTACGGACTGACTGGGTGGGTAGAGTAGAGTATGCCTCATACAAGACAGCTAGTAGAGGGGTGGCCATACTTTTTGGTAAACAATTGGATTATGAGGTCCTAGAGGTACTTAAAGACCCTGAAGGTAGATACATTGTTGTAAAGATTTGCACTTCAGACAATACTTACACGTTATGCAACATCTATGCCCCAAATCAAAAGGATAGGAAATTCTGGGACTCCATACTGACTACACTCACACCATTTCTGGGTACCCATATCATTCTAGGGGGGGATTTCAATCTGGCCCCAAACCCTCACTGTGATAGGCTTAAAGATCCCAACAGATGCACGGAAAGAAACCTGCCTAGGGTATCAGATAAATTCAAGAGAGATGTGTTTGGGGGCTTATGCACCACCCTTGATGTCTCAGATATCTGGCGACAGCTTAACCCAGATTGTAGAGATTACACCTGCATATCCCGAGCTACGCCCTCTATGTCGCGCATTGATCTCTTCATGATCTCAAACTCCCTAATTACCCAAGTCATCGATTCAAAAATTGGTGAGGTTATTGTTTCAGACCATGCACCCATAGCACTCTTTCTTGATGTGACTCCCAGGGTTGGTAACAGGCACACTCTGTGCTTTCCAAGATATCTTGTGACATCTCAGGAATTCCAAGCCTACTTAGCGCATTGCTGGGATGATTATAAGGCAAATAATATCCAACACATACATACTCCAGAACTTTTCTGGACTGCTGCTAAAGCGGTGATTTCTGGTGATATTATCGCGTATCTAGCTCGGAGAAAGAAACAATGTTTAGAAAAGGTCGTGAACTTAAGAAATGACCTTGCAGAGGCCTACCGCGAGTATTGCTCTACCCCTTCCAATGACTCCTACCATAAATATGTTGGTATCAAAACAGAATATGATGCGCTTTTGGAACATCAGGCCTCGCAGGTGCTCCTTTGGACTCGTGGTAAATATTATCATTATGGGGACAAATCCGGGAAGCTGTTGGCTACCCTAGTGAAGCTTAATAGCTCCTCCAAACACATTGCTGCTTTAAAGTTGTGAGGCAGGGTGCTCAGAGACTCCAAACAGATCGCTGAGGCTTTTGCTTCCTACTACTTTAGTGAGCTCCCCTCGGGAAATGAAGTGAGAGACAGATTCTGGGAATCTGTTATGCTCCCGAAAATTTCAGAGGAGCAACTGAACAAATTGAATGCTCCAATAGAGAGGGAGGAGGTTGAGAGAACCATCATGGCCATGTCTTTGGGTAAGGCACCCGGTCCTGACGGATTGCCTATCGAATTTTACCGCTTACTCAAGTCACAGGTTACCCCCTCCCTCGTGGATTTATTTGCCATCTATCTTAGAGAGGAGATGACACCCTCCCCAGAATATTTATCAGCCTCCAAAACATTGATTCATAAAGAAGGTAAGGACTGCCTGTTGCCCGAGTCTTATAGGCCGATTTCCCTGCTAAACGCGGACTATAAGATTTTCACTAAATTGTTCGCCGAGAGATTAAATTTATTCTACCCACTATCATTCATGAAGATCAGACGGGCTTCATGCATGCACGCTCTTCAGTGGTAAATGTGCGCAGGGTCCTACAGATAGCTCAATTCTTCTGGACTGGCTCAGGGAGCCGTGCGGGGATGGATGACTCGGAGGCCTTCCTGATGTCGCTTGACGCAGAGAAGGCCTTCGATCGTGTGGAATGGGACCACCTTCTCTACACCATGTCCCAAGCTAACTTCTCTGGCCCCTTCCTCACTCTTATCAAAAATCTTTATCACTCACCCACAGCTAATGTGATTGTGAACAACGTTTTTTCGCCTGATTTCCAACTGCACAGGGGCACAAGACAGGGGTGTCCCTTATCGCCCCTGCTCTTTAATATAGCGTTAGAACCCCTGGCCATTAAGCTGTGACAGGTCTTTCTGTGTATTGATATAGCAGGAGCTCCAGAGCATTTGGCACTATACGCAGATGATATGCTTTTTTTTGTGCAAGACCCTCAGAGGCACCTGCCTAATATCATGAACGATCTCAAGAATTTTGGCCTATTCTCAGGTTATAGAGTAAATGTACAAAAGTCGGAGATCCTTTGGCTAAATAGAAAAACAGCCTCTGAGGTGAATTATCCCTTCACGGTGGCTAAGCATAATATTACCTATCTCGGTATTAAGATTTCAGCCAACCCTAATAGATTATATGCTGACAACCTAACCCCCATATGTGCTAAACTACAAGCTCAAATGAATAGTTGGAAATCTCTACCACTGTCATTAACGGGAAGAATTGCCTTACTTAAAATGGTGGTGCTCCCCCGTGTTTTATACCCACTTCTCATGCTTCCCCTGCTCTTGAACAAATCTGATCTCAAGCTCTTAAACTCTGCAGCATGAGAGTTCATCTGGCAGGGGAAAAAATCAAGGATCTTGAGGGAAAAACTTAATATGTCGTTCCTTAATGGAGGCTTAGCACTCCCTGATTTTTAGCTCTACAACTGGGCCGCTCTGATCCATCTGGTAGTGGATTGGCAGGTAGGCACCCATCACTTTTGTCGTCTGAACTTGGAACATGCAGTGTTGGGGGACATTTCTCTGGCTTACCTTCGGCATATTGCAAACACGAAGGCCTTGAAGAATTTGGGTCTCAGTGCTCTATTCAGGGACCCCTTGAAGGCCTGGCACTTCGCCCACAGATATTTAGGCAAAACTTGCCATGCCTCTCTTTATCTTCCTATCAGGAAAAACCCAGATTTTCCGGCAGGATCTGATACCATGCCTTTTAAGGTTTGGGAGGAAAGAGGAATAAAGTCACTCAAACACCTATTTGATCCACTAACAAAAACAATCAAGAAATTTGGGGCCTTACAGAGGGACTATGGCTTACCAAGAACTCACTTCTATGCATTCCTCCAGATACGTCACTATGCTGGGGCATTGGTCAGAGACACGGCAGATTTTTGGGAAGGGTCCCCTTTTTGTCTCGCTCAGTCACTGTATGCCATGGGCAGGTTCTCTCTTTCAGAAATCTATCAAATTCTATTGCAACATCACCTCCCAGAGCTCCAACCATCTATACAGGCAGGTTGGGTCAGAGAGGGATTGGGGGAGGTTGCGTGGGTGGAGATAAGGAATAGTATGGAAAAAACTAGGAAAGCATCTTTATCAGCTATGTTTAGAGAATCACAAGTACGCTTCTTACATAGGGCATACTTCACGCCTAGAGTCATGGCCAAATGGATTCCTACCCACATAAATAAATGCTCTAAATGCGCACTAGATAATCCTAGTCTCCTCCATTACGTATGGGACTGCCCTCTGATTAGGCAATATTGGGGTAAAATTCAATTTTGGCTGAAACAAAAACTTCAGATACAGCTTGAAATACGACCTGAAACTATCATATTCTTATGCTGGGATGACCGGTACAAGCAGCATGACTCGGTACTGAGCTTAATCATGCTCGTGGCTAGAAAACATATATTAAAACACGGTAGGCCCCTCATTTAAAGGTTTTAAGAACCTGTTACAATCCCAATTATTCATTGAACAAATGGACGTAAAGTTAAATGTCCAGAACAGACTGAATCTATTCTTGCGCAAGTGGCGCAGATTAATCCTCATCTTTGAATTGGAAATACAGAGGCTCATTCTCAGACCATTTAAAGACTCTGTGATTTTCATGGAAAGCACTCTAAGGGGAGACTGGGCCCACCTGTTTCAGGAAGATCGTTAATGAACTAGCACTAGGCCTTACAGTATGCCTCACACATATCCTCATTTCATCTCTAGCCGCCCTGCTCTGGTCCCTTCTTCCCTCCTACCTTTTTCCCCTCTTTCCCTTTTTTTTTTCTTTCTCTCTGCCAGGCCTCGACCTCAACCTGTACCAGAATGGGGCTCTTAGTAGTAGTGCAGGTTTTCTTTTAGTTAGTGAGTTAGTGAATTTAGGAAAGTTCTGGTTTAAAATAATTAAAATGTTTGGGAATGATAGACACGTACAGGGGTGATTATTATACTCACTCATAGGTTAATAATTGGCAGAAATGTCTATATGTATCAAAGGACAGCACTCTTTCTGATTATGTTCACTCCTGTTAATGTTAACCACTGCAACCTTGCTTATTAATTGTAACCTATACACTGGAATTTTGTAACCTCTGTGCGTTTTGTTCTTGTTTTCCCTAATAAAAATGATATGTTAAAAAAAAAAAAAAAATTGAGGAGTTTGTTTAATTTAGATTAGGGATGGGCACCTCTTAAAAGAGCTAAATTACCTTTTAAGGGCAGCAAAAGAGCTAAATTACCTTTTAAGGGCAGCAAAAGAGCTGAATGTCCTTTTAAGGGCAATGCCCATACAAATGCCCTTTTCAGGGCAATGGATAGTTTAGTTTTTTTAGTGTTAGGTTTATTTATTTTGGGGGGTTTGGTTGGTGGTGGGTTTTACTGTTAGGGGGAGACTTAGAATTTTTTGTAACTGCAAAAGAGCTGTTTAACTTAGAGCAATGTCCTACAAAAAGCCTTTTAAGGGCTAAAGATATTTTAGCATTAGATTGTTGTTGTTTTTTTTCCATAGGGATTAGGTTTATTTTTTTTATTTTTGGGGTTTAGACTTAGGTTTTTTATTTTAAGGATTTGTTTTTTTTTAGATTAGGGTTATGGGCACTTCTTAAAAGAGCTGAATGCCCTTTTAAGGGCAGCAAAAGAGCTGAATGCCCTTTTAAGGGCAGCAAAAGAGCAGAATGCCCTTTTAAGGGCGATGCCCATACAAATGACATTTTCAGGGCAATGGATAGTTTAGGTTTTTTAGTGTTGGGTTTATTTATTTTTGGGGGTTTGGTGGGTGGAGAGTTTTACTGTTAGGGGGGACTTAGAAATTTTTGTAACTGCATAAGAGCTGTTTAACTTAAGGCAATACCCTACAAAAAGCCCTTTTAAGGGCTATTGGTAGTTTAGCATTAGATTAGCGGGTGTTTTTATTTTGGGGGGACATTTTTTATTTTTATAGGGGTATTAGTTTAGGTTTAAATTATTTATTTTGGATACCTTTTCATTTTTTCTGTAATTTTAGTTTTTTTTTTTTTTTTTTTTTTTAACTTTAGCTGGGGGGGTTGTAGTTTTTAAAACATAGACTGCCCTCTGGGCAGCCTTATCGCCTAGTAAAATAATAATTACATAACAATACTTTGGAGACACACAAAACAGTTTGGGCTAGATTACAAGTGGAGCGCTAAATATCGCAATTAGCGCTCCACTTTATAATACAAGTGCACGACAAAGTGTGCTGGTATTACAAGTAAATCGTAATGGAACATGAGCTAGCATTCTCATTACAAAGAAGCATTGTGCTCACGAGAGCGCAATTCCATAGGCTCCTATGATAGCCTTGTTCTGATGTCGTCACAAACGGCATCAGAGACTCGCGCAGTAAAGGGAGTAAGTATCGCAGTGATGGGCCGCAGTTTTTAAAAATATGTTTATGTGTTAATATGTGTATATACATATATATTTACATTGCAGTCTATGGGAACACACAGTTCTCCTAGACCACAATGTAAAGGCACTTTTTTATGCCATTTTTTTTCTATAAACTATAATGCCCTCTATTTTGAGGGCATTTGGGGCACTTTTAGAAGTTTGTGAGCTCGCGGGAGCAATACCCAGCCACTTGTAATGGCTGGTTCATTATCGAGCTCCCATAAACGGACAAATTTGCCCGTTTGCGGGAGCACGATAATTAAGTGCTCCACTTGTAATCTAGCCCTTTGTGCGTAATTGTAAATTGTGAAATAAAACAGAAAGAGCAGAGATTTTTCCCTTCAAGGAACTTGCAGACAAACCCCTATCCAAACCATCCTGGAGAAACTGTAAAATTCTAGGAATTCTAAAAGAATGCCAAGAGAATTTATGAGAAGAACATCATGAAATGTAAGTCTTCCAAACTCGATAATAAATCTTCCTAGAGACAGATTTACGAGCTTGTAACATAGTATTAATTACTGAGTCAGAGAATCCTCTATGACTTAATACTAAGCGTTCAATTTCAATACCTTCAAATTTAATGATTTGAGATCCTGATCGAAAAACGGACCTTGAGACAGTAGGTCCGGCCTTAACAGAAGTGGCCAAGGTTGGCAACTGGACATCAGAACAAGATCCGCATACCACAACCTGTAGGGTCATGCTGGAGCCATCAGCAACACAAATGATCGTTCCATGATGATCTTGGAGATCACTCTTGGAAGAAGAACTAGAGGTGGGAAGATATAAGCAGGTTGATAACACCAAGGAAGTGTCAGCGCATCCACTGCTTCCGCCTGAGAATCCCTGGACCTGGACAGGTATCTGGGAAGTTTCTTGTTTAGATGAGAAGCCATCAGATCTATTTCTGGAAGACCCCACATCTGAACAATTTGAGAAAACACATCCGGATGGAGAGACCACTCCCCTTGATGTAAAGTCTGACGGCTGAGAAAATCCGCCTCCCAATTGTCTACACCTGGGATATGAACTGCAGAAATTAGACAAGAGCTGGATTCCGCCCAAACAAGTATCCGAGATACTTCTTTCATAGCTAGGGGACTGTGAGTCCCACCCTGATGATTGACATATGCCACCATTGTGACATTCTCTCCTCAACAGAGGCCAAAACTGAAGAGCTCTGAGAATTGCCCGGAGTTCTAAAATATTGATTGGTAATCTCGTCTCTTGAGATTTCAAAACCCCTTGTGCTGTCAGAGATCCCCAGACAGCTCCCCAACCTGAAAGACTTGCATCTGTTGTGATCACAGTCCAGGTTGGCTGAACAAAAGAGGCCCCTTGAACTAAACGCTGGTGATTTAACCTTATTGGGGATTTAACCACCACATCAGATTGGGATTTAAGGATATTAATTGTGATATCTTTGTATAATCCCAGCACCATTGATTCAGCATGCAAAGCTGGAGAGGTCTCATGTGAAAACGAGCAAAAGGAATCGCGTCCGATGCTGCAGTCATGAGGCCTAAAACTTCCATGCACATAGCCACTGAAGGGAATGATTGAGACTGAAGGTGCCGACAGGCTGCAACCAATTTAAACGTCTCTTGTCTGTTAGAGACAGAGTCATGGACACTGAATCTATCTGGAAACCTAAAAAAGTTGACCCTTGTCTGAGGAATCAAAAAACTTTTTGGTAAAGTTAAATTGTCTAGAAAAGAGAATCTCAGGAACTGGTAATGTTCTGGATGAATCGGAATATGAAGGTAAGCATCCTGCAAGTCTATTGTAGACATATAATGTCCTTGCTGAACAAAAGGCAGAATAGTCCTTATAGTCACCATCTTGAAAGTTGGTACTCTTACATAACGATTCAAAATTTTCAGATCCAGAACTGGTCTGAATGAAATTTCTTTATTTGGGACAATGAATAGATTTTAATAAAACCCCAGGCCTTGTTCCTGAAAAGGAACTGGCATGATTACCCCTGAAACCTCTAGATCTGAAACACACTTCAGGCAAGCCTGAGCTTTTACTGGATTCACTGAGATGCGTGAGAGACAATGCTCTGAATCCATTGATTTTGGACAGAATATATTCAAACATCCTTGAAAAACTTTAATATGCCCCCTACCAGCTGTGCTGGAATGAGGGCCGCACCTTCATGCAGATTTAGGGGTTGACATTGGTTTCCTGAAAGGCTTGGATTTATTCCAATTTGAGGAAGGCTTCCAATTGGAAACAGATTCCTTGGGGGAAGGATTAGGTTTGTGTTCCTTATTTTGACGAAAGGAATGAAAGCAATTAGAAGCCTTGGATCTACCCTTAGGTTTTTTATCCTGAGGCAAAAAAACTCCTTTCCCCCCAGTAACAGTTGAAATAATAGAATCCAACTGAGAACCAAATAAATTATTACCTTGGAAAGAAAGAGATAGTAATCTAGACTTAGATGTCATATCAGCATTCCAAGATTTAAGCCATAAAGCTAGCTAAAATAGCTAAAGACATGGATATAACATAAATTTTGATAATATCAAAAATGGCATCACAAATAAAATGATTAGCATGTTGCAGTAAGCGAACAATGTTAGATATGTCAGAATCCAATTCTTGTTGCGCTAAATTCTCCAACCAAAAAGTTGAAGCAGCTGCAACATCAGCCAAAGTAATTGCAGGCCTAAGAAGAAGACCTGAATATAAATAGGCTTTCCTTAGATAAGATTCAAGCTTCCTATCTAAAGGATCTTTAAAGGAAGTACTTTCTTCCATAGGAATAGTGGTTCGTTTAGCAAGAGTAGAAATTGCCCCATCAACTTTGGGGATCTTTTCCCAAAACTCTATTACAATCGCTGGTAAAGGATACAATTTTTTAAACCTTGCAGAAGGATTAAAAGGAGTACCTGGCTTATTCTATTCCTTAGAAATCATGTCAGAAATAGCATCAGGAATGGGAAAAATGCAAATAGCATAGCCCTCAGAAAAAGAAAAAGGCAAGAGGCAAAAGCAATGGGGCAATAAATAATGAAAAAAAGTTTGGCGCCAAGTATGACACACAACGTAACTGAAATTTTTTTGGCGCCAACCATGTCCGGAAATGACACACTCGCGTCACTAATAACACAACCCTGTGTGAACCCCTGTGTCAACTACGACGCCGGAAATGACGAACTAGCATCAACAGATGTGCCTTTACGCAATAAAGTGTAGCATTTAGCGAACCCGCGAGCCTAAGACAGCGCTCAATTTAAAATAAGTAGTCAATTGAAAAAAAGACTAAACCTCAGGTAAGAAAATATTTCTCAATATTAACTTTTCCCAAAAATGAAACTGACAATCTGCAAAAGGAAATACATGAACCTGACTCATGGCAAATATAAGTACAATACATATATTTAGAACTTTATATAAATGCATAAAGTGCCAAACCATAGCTGAGGTGTCTTAAGAAATAAAAAACATACTTACCAAAAGACACCCATCCACATATAGCAGATAGCCAAACCAGTACTAAAACAGTTATTAGTAGAGGTAATGGTAAATTGAGAGTATATCGTCAATCTGAAAAGGGAGGTAGGAGATGAATCTCTACGACCGATAACAGAGAACCTATGAAAAATACCCCCGTTAGGAAAATCACTGCAATAGGTAATACTCTCCACGTCCCTCTGACATTCGCTGTACTCTGAGAGGAATCAGGCTTCAAAATGCTGAGAAGTGCATATTAACGTAGAAATCTTAGCACAAACTTACTTCACCACCTCCATAGGAGGCAAAGTTTGTAAAACTGAATTGTGGGTGTGGTGAGGGGTGTATTTATAGGCATTTTGAGGTTTGGGAAACTTTGCCCCTCCTGGTAGGAATGTATATCCCATACGTCACTAGCTCATGGACTCTTGCCAATTACATGAAAGAAACAACAGTGTTCTGCACTTCCATTTCTGGAACTGAAAAGCTCACGATTTCAGAATGGAATTACAGGAAAGAGCGACAAAATAATTAAAGTATATTGCAGACTTATATATATACTTACAATTTATATCACTATCTTAAAATGTTTAATGTCCCTTTAAGGTGTATTAAAGGTTTTTCTCATCAAAGGTAAATACTTGATCCCATATAGGAAGTTATAGAGAGACTGGGAAGGGGCTAATAAATAAGTTTTGTCAAATGTTTTACACTTCTTATTAGAATTGAATAATGTTTTACTGATTTAAAATCACACACATACACATGTATAGAGCTCTGCAAATAGACTAATACACACAAGTGCACTAATAAACAGACTTCTACATTAGACGTGTTAAAGTGACACTGAACCCAAATTTTTTCTTTCATGATTCAGATAGAGCATGCAATTTTAAGCCACTTTCTAATTTATTCCTGTTATCAATTTTTCTTCATTCTCTTGCTATCTTTATTTGAAAAAGAAGACATCTAAGCTTTTTTTTTTTGTTCAGAACTCTGGACAGCACTTTTTTATTGGTGGATGAATTTATCCAGCAATCAGCAAGAACAACCCAGGTTGTTCACCAAAAAGGGGCCGGCATCTAAACTTACATTCTTGCATTTCAAATAAAGATACCAAGAGAATGAAGAAACTTTGATAATAGGAGTAAATTAGAAAGTTGCTTAAAATGTCATGCTCTATCTGAATCGCAAAAGAAAATATTTGGGTTCAGTGTCCCTTTAAGCTGAGCTCACTTACAGGGACAGTCGACACCAAAATAGTTATTTGTCAAGCTTTGCACAACCAACATTGTTATATTTATATGCTTTATAACCTTTAAACCTCTAAATTTCTGCCTGTTTCTAAGCCACTACAGACAGCCTTTTATCACATGCTTTTTTTACAACAGGAGACTGCTTGTTCATGTGGGCCATATAGATAACATTCTGCTCATGCCCTTTGAGTTATTTAAGAGTTAGCAAAGCACAGCACTATTGCCTAAAATGCAAGTCAATAGATAATAAATAGAAAGTCATGTGATCAGGGGGCTGTCCGAAGATGCTTAGATACAAGGTAATCACAGAGGTAAAAAGTGTATTAATATAACAGTGTTGTTTACGTGAAACTGTGGAATGGGTAATAAAGGGATTATCTATCTTTTTAAACATGAACATTTTTAGAGTTGACTTTCCCTTTAATGGAACAGTAAACAGTGCACCTTGTAATTACAAGACATTTCTGTCGTTGTGAAATAACATCTGCCAAGTCTAGACATTTTTAAAATAAATTAACATTATTTTTAATGCAATTGTTTATCATTTCAAAAACTACTCCCACAATTTGCCTGAAGCTAATCTGGGCTTTAGACTGCAAACAACAAGGCTAACCATGGTCATAATGTTAGTATAAAGTACATTGTTCTGCAGTTGTTATTTGATAGAGACAATTAGGGAAATATATGTAGCAGGGTTATCCTTGATAATTCAGCAGGGTGCATTTAAAAAACGTTTCAATTTACTTCTGTTTTCAGTTTTGCTTACTTCTCTTGTTATCCTTTATTAAAGAGTCATCCTCGGTAAGTTGAGCTGAGTGCACATGTATGCTATACATAGATACAAACACCACTATGATAGACTGCAAAAGACATGTGCCTACTCATGCGCTCCAATTAGCCTACCTAACTTTACTCTTAAAAAAGGATATCAAAAGAACAAAGACAATTTGATGAATAAATTAGAATGCTGTTTAAAATCACATGGTCTATCTCATTGGTTTTCAAACCTGTGCTCAGGCCTCCCTAGCAGCCCTTCAGGATATCTGAACTGGAGCACAGGTGAAATAATCAGCTGATTAGTAAAGATGGTTATTTTACCTACTCTCATCCATGGTAACCCTGAAAATCTGGCTTGTTTGGGAGGCCTGAGGAAAGGTTTGAAAACCAGTGCTCTATCTGAATCATGAAAGTTGAATTTTTACATTACTGTTCCTTTTAAATGATATATTGTGTGCTAAAATGCTTATACATACTTTGTATTTTAAGTGAGAAACACAAAAAAGCCGGGGTAATGACACAAAATGAACCTCAAAAAGCACCCAAGAATGGATGAGAAGAAAACATTGGACCGTTCCGAAGTGGCCTTTTATGAGTCCAGATCAGAATCCCATCAAACATCTGTGGAAAGAGCTGAAATCCCCAGTTGAGAAAAGACATCTGTCAAACCTGAGAGAACTGGAGCTTTTTGCTAAAGAAGAGTGGGACAAAATCCCAGTCAACAAGTGTAGAAATCATATTCACAGCTGCAAAAAGTGCTTGACTTTTGTTATTTTCTCCGAACATTGTGCTATGAAATATCTACCAATATTTTTGTCCGAGCCACTCGTTTGTTTTACTGTTTAATGCAACATGTGAAGTCATAAATCAAAGTGAAGTTTCTGTCCTATTAAATTTGAAATAAAACATGAAGAATATCAAATACTTTTGTAAATTTTTACCTAGTACAGAAAAAATGGTGAGTTTTCCTAAAAAAGTGGAAGGTACCACTACTTTCAACCACAACTGTAAATAAAATGATATGGTGTATATATATGTTTTTTATTATATATTTTGTATATTACAACAACAATTGCCTCTCACTCTGCAGATATTCCCCCCAAAAAATTCCTTGCCACAGTTAAAACAACAATAAAGAGCAATTGAGTTGCCTCAGATAGAGGCGTTAACAGTTTGTAAAACACCATTGGTGCATAACATTTTTTTGATCCAATAAAATGTAAAACCTATCTCAAAGTTTAATGCAGTTTATTTTCTGCTTGAGAAGCAATTGACAGAGCATATCCCCTGGGGTTAATCCTTACTGTTTGAGAATCTTTTTGAGATCCTAACTGAATACCAAAAGGAGTTTTCCTTTTTCAGACTTAAAAATGTAAATTCCCTGAGATTGCCTGTAACTCTTGAACTGCTGGTGGCCTGTAATTAGTCTGAATCCTTAGCTGTAGTGAATGGGTTAACAGCATGTGGAAATTATATTGTCCATATCAATTCACAGCACATATGAAGAAATATACACAAAATATATAGCATGGTAATCCACCTATAGGACTCCTCTCTGTTTAAGATCCACTGGATCTGTGTATATTCATAGGTTGTGCCAAAATTCATATTTATATAGAGACAGATAGATATGTGGATAGATAGATAGATAGATAGATAGATAGATAGATAGATAGATAGATAGATAGATAGATAGATAGATAGATAGATAGATGATAGATAGATAGATAGATAGATAGATAGATAGATAGATAGATAATCACAGATGGATCAATGCATACAACTGGATATATCTAATGACAGATGATAAACAAGTGTTCAAGCAAAGATTTTCTTCTGTTTTCGTATTGGGTTTCTTTCCTGAATTCAGAACAATTGGATTGACATATTCATAGATTTATTTATAAAATGTCTGTAAGATACAACAAGTTCATTAAAAATTAATCAAATTAATGTATTCCTAAAGCTGATATTGGTAAATGTTTTAGAGCAATATTATATATGATACAACCTTTCAAAAAGCTCATATGATAAAAAGTAACAAACTGAAAACCGCTAGTTATGTAATTGCTAGTTTCAGTGTTTGGTAACAATAATATCACTCATGTTGTAACAGTAATGTGCTATTTATTGTGAGTAATCTTTGTTTTGTGTTTAAAGGATCATATATATATATAAATATTTTAAAATGAAATCACTTTTTTTATAATGTATGTGACTTCTGTAAAACGTTTAAAGGCACATTAAACCAAAAAATGTCCTTGGTGATTCACAGAGCAGACACATTTTAAACAACTCTCCAGTTTACTTCTATTAACATGTTTGCTTCATTCTTTTTGATTATTTTGTTGAAGAAGCAGCAATGCACTACAGGAAGCTAGCTGAACACATCTGATGAGCTAATGACAAGATAAATGTGTGTTCAGCCACCAGTCAGAAGCTAGCACCCAGAATGCAATGCTGCACCTGAGCCTACATAAGTATAGTTTTTTAACAAAGGATACCAATATATTGAGGCTAATTAGATAACAGAAGTAAATTGGAAAGTTGTTTAAAATAGCATGTTCTGTCTGAATCATGAGAGAAAAATAAATGTGGGGTTTGTGTCCCTTTAAACACACAAGCATAATGCATAATAAATTGTTTCCCCTGAGCAGGGCAAACATGGTGATTGGTAGATATGTAAATATGCTATTATATATTTGCTCAGCAACTGAGTCCTTCTCAGGAGTGGCAATCCACTGTATCTGGGTGTACAACTTAAAGGGACATGCAACAACATTTTTCTTTCATATTTCAGATAGAGCATACAACTTTAAACAACTTTCTAATTTACTTCTATTATCTAATGTTCTTCATTCTTTTGGTATTCCATGTTTAAAAGCATATCTAGATAGGCTCAGAGCAGGGAGCTAGTTGGTGGCTGCACATAAATACCTATTGTCAATGGCTTACCGATGTGTACAGGTAGCTCCCAGTAATGCATTGCTTCTTCAATAAAGGATACTAAAAGAATGAAGGGAAATTGTTCCTAGAAGTAAATTGGAAAGTTGTATAACATTGTGTCCTCTATCTGAATCATGAAAGAAAAGTTTGGGGTTTCATGTCCCTTTTACAATGGTTCTATTTACTCAAGAAATCTAACCAATTTGGAGCAAAATGTTGGCTATTCTGTAAATACAAGTTAGGATAAAGTCATCTTTTGTAATAGTCTTTCCTATCCTAAAGCTGCAATTACACTGCAGGTGTTTGTTTTTTTCCCAGCTGTCTGACAACTTTTAAAATATGTGCCAAAAAAACGTATCCCTCGTGCAGCAGTTTTTGTTTTGCACTAGCAGAAAGTTGTTACTTCTATAAAGTGATGAATTGCATTCAGTTTGCATTAAACTTATGAAAATATTAAGGCTTTACAATTAGTTCTACATGGGTACACTTACATAACATGCAAAACACAAATATTTTCAATACAAATATTTAAAGGGACACTGAACCCATTTTTTTTTCTTTTGTGATTCAGATACTTATGAAAATATTAAGGCTTTACAATTAGTTCAACATGGGTACACTTACATAACATGCAAAACACAAATATTTTCAAAACAAATATTTAAAGGGACACTGAACCCATTTTTTTTTTTCTTTTGTGATTCAGATAGAGCATGCAATTTTAAGCAACTTTCTAATTTACTCCTATTATCAATTTTTCTTTGTTCTCTTGCTATCTTTATTTGAAGAAAAAGCCATCTAAGATTTTTTGGGTTAAGAACTCTGGACAGCACTTTTTGATTGGTGGATTAATTTTTTTCACCAATCAGCAAGGAAAAAATGGGCCGGCATCTAAACTTAGATTCTTGCATTTCAAATAAAGATACCAAGAGAATAAAGAAAATTTTATAATAGGAGTAAATTTGAAAGTTGCTTAAAATGTCATGCTCTATCTGAATCACAAAAGAAAAAAATTGGGTTCAGTGTCCCTTTAATTGTTTATGAATTATGTTAAATCTAATATTTACTTGTAACACCTGATGAAACTTGTGAACATTTGTAAAGCTAAATGAGGAAGAACATAAAACTGCTGAAAAAGGAAGCCATATTTTACAAAAAGGCAAAGCTCCATATTAAGTTGTCAGTTACTAAACAAAATGGCTACCATTAAATTACCTGAGTGCATCTCTCTTAGCATAAACCTTATGCCTATAGCATTGGTTATAAATTAGACCTGTTGTTTTTTTTTTTTGTTTGTTTTTTTTTCTTTTAAAGCTAAAGCCAGTATATATTTTTTACAACCCTAAGTGACCAGTACATGATTTAAAATTCCTTACTTTAGCTTTAAAAGATGAAAAAAAAATACAATCAGTGCCAAAGGGTTAATTTTAAGGCAGAAATATTGGCAACAAACCTTGTTTGTTTTTTGTTTTTTTAATATTTAGACTTATTTCAACCAGGGGCTTTTAAATGACTTCAGCTGACTGTTACAGGACTCCTGTCTTTTTTATTAAACTCATAGTGAAAACACATTTAGTTTAAAAATTTAACTGCACAAAAAGTACAGTAACAATAGTATAATAACAATTGCTACAGTTCATGTTACCTTTTTTATTTCAAGAGTTTTGTAAACTAATAAAATATTGAAGTATTTGGTATAAATCTAACAGGTAGATCTATCTGGTATTTACATTTACAGTAGGGGAATTGTTGAACATGTACCTGTTGTAACATCAGGGCCATATTCTAGTCCCAGCAGGCAAGCTCAGGGTTCCATCTTTCCAAAAAGCCAATAAATTGAATACCATTGTTTGGGAATAAAAGCAACTATTATTTATCAGCTGCCACTGATCAGTTAATTCTTAAATCATGCACTAGAGAGCTGTGACTCCCCTGGAGAAAAAATACAGAAACACAATTATTATTATAGTACACTCAGCCTAAGGTGACCAGGGCCTCATTTATTTTTCTAGTCGCATGGGCACAGTTCAGTTGGGTTTCCCAATGGTTTTATGTCTCATTCATAGGCAGCAGTGTTTCAACTTGCTTTTGTTATAGTTAGGAACATATTTCTGCTTCAGATGGGTCTTTAAACTCTTTAGTGAAGCCTCTGATTGATTGCAGTTTGCAGAAAAGTTTGCAGCAGGCTGAATGTAAGACAAAGGGTAATGATATGCAAAACTGCATCACCTGATCAGTCAGGCTGGCACCATGTGAAGGTGCCCTTTGACTGCTGCCTTCTCTGGCTAATGTCAGATCTAGTCCTGGTCATTAGGTAATAAAATTAACACCCTGCATTACATTATACAACTTATTAAGCAATAAGCAATGTGTATAATATGGCACAGCCTAGATGTTCAGCTTCATTCAATAACAAAAGAAAATTATAAGTAAATGGAGAGGAATTTAAACAAGGCCAACAATATATTCAGTTGGGTACAAAAATATTCCATTTGTATAAAACTGTGTTGTCAGGGCTCACTATCAGATAGTATGACACACTATTTAGAGTCTATGGTCCAGAATTTGTGCAATGAATAAGCATACTTACACTATGAAAATGAAATCTTTATGAACTATTTACCTCATGTTAAAAAATATTTACCAGTTTCTGTATTGCAGTAGATTTAATTTGTTCTGGTAGCAAAATTGATACAAACATGATAAGTAAAAAGTCATATTTGACATTGCATACAATCCTTTTATACATTTTATAACATTTACCATATAGATACTATTTACTGATGTAACATGAAGTGTGCTTGACAATGACAGGAGCCAGGGAACCAAGACTTCTATAATGCTAGTTGTGGCTCCTTTTTTGCTTTATTTTAAATACATCCCTGTATAAAATAATCTCCTGGCTCCTAAGACTTTGGACTAGATTCATAGGTGCTCATTAGGCTGCCAAGGTAGAGGCGACATCATGTTTGAAATTCACTAAGGCTTGCTTGACCTGTCTGTTCTATTGTTTCATTAGTGGGAGTGATCCTACTGTAAAACATATGCATGTCTGTCCTGTTAGGGTAATAATGAAGAGAGGCATCTCAGATCACTTGCAGAGGCACATGGGTGTTGCAGGGCATTCTAGAGGCGTGGTCACTGTATTTCACTACACCTTGCTGAAGCATGCAGACCTCATAAAGCCTCTGTTGCCCCAGAGAAGTATCTCATTTCGAGGTTGAGTCTCACATATTCAAAGCTGATGAGTTTGTCTCGTTTTTATTTTTCCTTAGCAGTATTCAAGGTTTTTTTTGTACATATGTTTTGTATAGTACCTTTTAAATCTATCTTTATTTCCAGTTTGATCTGATTGTTTAGTAATTTGTTGAAAGTGTTTTCAATGGTGGTATATTTTACAGTGAAACGTATTCTATGCAGTAGGATGTGAATGTCCATGAGATAGATGCAGCTTCATTGATTATAATTAAGACATTCTTGCAGTGGTATAAATCTTTATGAATTTTCAAATTATGATGCTCCAGGGATTCTTTTTAAGGCAAATATAAAATTAAAATATAAGGAAACAGTTTAGTTGAATTTATGCCAGGGGTCAGCAACCTATGGCATGGTTGCCAAGTGTGGCACTTTGAGTCATTTTTATAGTCACTTTGAGTGTTGCACTAAGGACTGTCATGGACTCTGGTCCCACCCTTGTCACATTTTTTCCATGTAGGGGTCAATCAGGTCCAGTGTTACTCTTCTCTTCAAAGAAAGTAAGGTCCTTGGCACTTGGAGGTGAAAGTTACAAAATGAGCTTTATTTAATAACAATTAAAAATTCCATGGACATGCAGGAATGCAAGAAATACTATCCTGGCGCATTTCACGCCTCCAGTGGAGCTTAATCATACTCTCCTCTTCACTCACCCCACACACAGGCACCATGCACAGTACTTGAGAAACATCACACAACATGCCACGGAACCCAAAGAAACAGACTGCCACTGGGGAGACATGGAGGAAATTAAAGGGTTAGGACCGTCAAAATTAAACTTGCATGAATCAGAGCATGTTATTTTAAGACATTTCTAAATTCACTTCTATTTTCAAATGTACTTTGTTCTCTTGGTATCCCTTTTTGAAAAGGATTACACGCATATTCTACACTAATGGAATTTAGCTGCTGATTGGTTCCTGCACACATTTGTCTCTTGTGATTGGCTAACTAGATATGTTTAGCTATCTGCCAGTAGTGCAATGCTGTTCTTTCAGCAAAAGATAACAAGAGAATGTAGCACATTTGATAATAGAAGTCAATTGCAAAGGTTTTAAATTGTATGTCCTATCCAAATAACAAAAACAAAAAATGTTTGGGGTTTCCTGTCCCTTTAAGGTTAGGGGCTGACAGAGGAACTTGAGGGATAGGTGACTAAGACTTGAGGTTTGATATGGCTATAAGGTGAGAAAAGGGCTGTGGGGCCAAGTATCTTATCCAATGTGGATATGTGGCTAACATAATTCCTGCAGAGCCAGGAATCCAGTCTGATTTTCAGGCTTTATTATTACTATTATTATTATAAGCATTAATTCTTCATTTCCAAATGTTATACAAAGTATAAGGCTGGCACACACATAGTATTACTTTGGCACATCGCTCATAAACTTTTACTAGCCCCTTAGCTAGTCCACTGTGTGGTTGTTTCTTCAGACTTTTTGGTTCCTTTATCAAACCTTGATTTATTTTAATATATTAGTATTCCCCAAACTACACTATTACAGGAGTATAGTGTCACAAATATACTGTTATCAGGATATTAAACACATTAAATTATAGTGTGTAATAGGACTTTAATATTAAAACAAAATCTTCCTAGAAACATGCCAATAACATACAATTGGAGATCTTTAGTTATTGATAAATATGGTACCTGCTGGTTGGTTAACCAGGGCTGGATTCTATAATATAAAATGTTTGGAATCCTGTGTGACATATATATATATATATATATATATATATATATATATATATATATATATATATATATATATATATATATATATATATATATATATATATATATATATATATATATAAAACTATCTCAAACATTTTTATATATCAGTTCATCATGTATATATTTGTGTATGCCTGCTGCCTGGGTGAATAGGGGATACAGAAAATTGGTTAAAGGAGCATTTAAACCAAAATGACGTTTGTGGATCTGCTGCCAAAAAGTAAAGCAAAATATATCTGAAGGCAGAAAAGCCACTAGGAAAACCTCAAAGATGCTGAATTCCCAGAGTAGCTTCTGTAGTAGCTGCTTGTAATGTCAGTGTGATAGGATATTCCAGGAAGAGGAAAGGCAAGAAGGAGTGTGTGGGATCCGTAGAAATAAGACCTGGACAGAGGGCACAGAACCTGTTGTCTGTGAAATGCCAGGCAGAGCACTCCTGGTGTAATATTATGCCCGGTTGTTCATATCTTAGAGAAGCTGAAATAATTGATTGTACCAACTATTCAATAAAAAAAAAAACAATATACATTTTGTTTATTAGGGATACATGAAAAGAACTATCTCTGACTCTGAATTTATTTTATCTCAAAGTTCTTGAAGCAAAATCTGAAGATGTGGGGGTGGGAGGATTGCCCCCTCAGCGTTGGATTTAGTGGCTGTCATGCAGGGAAGGATTGGGGAGGAATTGTACAATGACTGAGTCTGGCTCTATGGACATTAAGAGTATTAATCTCTCCCCACCTCTCTTTCTCTCTGGCCTTCTCTGATGGAAAGACAGCTCCTGACCGTTGTGTCACCTACTCAGTAGGAGCAGAACATGTCCCTTCGTCCTTATTGTTAGGATAAGCCGAGGTCTTCTTATTAAGTGCTGAGTGGGAGCTCTTTGCAAATTCTCAACATAGCATCTTCACTACTGAACACAAGAGGACTACCCTTCTCTCCAGCATATATCTCTGGGGACAAAATACAGTGTGCAAGGCTACAAGATTAGACGTTATCTTTAAAACTTTTTTTTTTATAGTCAGACAAAATCACCTACCTGCCCAGCCCAGCTTGAGAAGCCTCCTGAGATGAGCAGTGACCTGTGCACAACCTGACAAGACCAGCTGCTGACACCTGCTGCACTGCCTGGGCACCTGTCACAGACATGAAGTTCATCGCGTTCATGGCTGGTTCCTCACTTTTTAAGTCTTTGTGGGTTTTAGCTTTTTCCACTCTGTCCCACACGATGGCTTTGAATAACAGTGGGAAATGGTGGTGAGTCTTGGAGTAGATGTATCTGATGTGAACCAATAAATATTTAATTTATATAATACCATGATTGTTTAGGGAAACAAGCAAGGCTCAGGCAATGAGATAGCACAACATCCATCTCAATCACATATAGCCTGGGTCCGAATATGGGTTATTTGGTGGCTGTAAATTAAAATCCAAATCCTACATTTATGGAGAAACATGGTCACCATACTAAGTTCAAATAATTTTCCATCTTTTATGGTGGTCACGGTATATTGGCTAGTGCAGGTCATGGTGACCTTATTTAGTAAAATTACAGGTTATATATAGTGATATTGTAGGTGCAGAATATGTGCAGCTGTAGTACTTACATTTAGCAGTTATGTATCTGCATTTATATTACTAATACAAAACACTTGCAATTACGACAACATTTATTTCACACGTTTAAATCCATTATTTGGAGTTTGCAGTTCCTACACTTAATTACATTAATGATTAATTAACATGCACTTCAGTAATATATTAGACGTGTGTGTGTATTATATATATATATATATATATATATATATATATATATATATATATATATATATATATATATATATATATGTGTGTGTGTGTGTGTGTGTGTATATATATATATATATATATATATATATATACACACTCACACACTTGCACTCAACAATAAAGTTACCTGTGTCTATTCCACAACCACGTGTGGGCTATTCATACAGTACCAATGCAATTACAATGTATCCTACTAGCGGAACCTTGCACTAAGTTTCATTCTTATAAATATCACAATTGCATTCTTATTTCAATTAATATAATTACCAATACTATTGCAAATAAGCAGCCATCACAATGCCACTGACCTTTATCTGCTACTAATGACTTTCACTTGTGCATTACAATACCTTGTCTACTGTATTTGACCTGCCGCTATACAGCGGTGCATTTATACCCTACTTATAACAAAGATTATCATCACTTCACTTTACCAATTTCAGCTGCCTAAACAGGGTTTTCACAATTACCAACTACATCTGCCCTTACATGTATGCACCAGGATGTATTACTACTATACCAGACTTTATTACATGTATACATCAGGGTATACTATACAATACTTTATTACATGCATGCATCAGGTATAATATACCAGATCTTATTACATGCATGCATCAGGGTATAATATACCAGACTTTATTACATGCATGCATCAGGGTATAATGTACCAGACTTTATTACAGGTATGCATCAGGGTATAGTATACCAGACTTTATTACATGTATGTATCAGGGTATACCAGACTTTATTACATGTATGTATCAGGGTATACTATACCAGACTGTATTAAATGTATGCATCAGGATATACTTTACCAGACTTTATTACATGTATGCATCATGGTATACTATAAAAGACTTTATTACATGTATGCATTAGGGCAGTGTTTTTCAACCAGTGTGCCGTGGCACACTAGTGTGCCGTGAGAGATCCTCAGGTGTGCCACGGCAGACTGACAACAGTGTGACATATTTTTTAAACTTTGCTTGTTTTTTACTCCCAGTGCAGGGGTAGTTTGTAGGAGGCATGGCATAACAGCACAATACATACAGTATGTGTGTGTTTGTGTGTATGTGTATATGAATATGCTGTATTAGGCTACAATGTGTGATTTTTTTTAAAATTTTGGGATGGTGGTGTGCCACGGGATTTTTTAATGTAAAAAAGTGTGCCACGGCAAACAAAAGGTTAAAAATCACTGCATTAGGGTATACTATACCAGACTTTATTACATCTAGCATCAGAGTATACTATACCAGACTTGATTACATGTATGCTTCAGGGTATAACATACCATAATTTATTACATGTAAATATCAGGATATACTATACCAACCTTTATTACATGTATGCATCAGGGTATACTATACCAGACTTTATTACATGTATGCATCAGGGTATAGTATACCAGACTTTATTACATGTATGTATCAGGGTATACCAGACTTTATTACATGTATGTATCAGGGTATACTATACCAGACTGTATTAAATGTATGCATCAGGATATACTTTACCAGACTTTATTACATGTATGCATCATGGTATACTATAAAAGACTTTATTACATGTATGCATTAGGGCAGTGTTTTTCAACCAGTGTGCCGTGGCACACTAGTGTGCCGTGAGAGATCCTCAGGTGTGCCACGGCAGATTGACAACAGTGTGACATATTTTTTAAACTTTGCTTGTTTTTTACTCCCAGTGCAGGGGTAGTTTGTAGGAGGCATGGCATAACAGCACAATACATACAGTATGTGTGTGTTTGTGTGTATGTGTATATGAATATGCTGTATTAGGCTACAATGTGTGATTTTTTTTAAAATTTTGGGATGGTGGTGTGCCACGGGATTTTTTAATGTAAAAAAGTGTGCCACGGCAAACAAAAGGTTAAAAATCACTGCATTAGGGTATACTATACCAGACTTTATTACATCTAGCATCAGAGTATACTATACCAGACTTGATTACATGTATGCTTCAGGGTATAACATACCATAATTTATTACATGTAAATATCAGGATATACTATACCAACCTTTATTACATGTATGCATCAGGGTATACTATACCAGACTTTATTACATGTATGCATCAGGGTATAGTATACCAGACTTTATTACATGTATGTATCATGGTATACTATATCAGACTTTATTACATGCATGCATCAGGGTGTACTATACCAGACTTTATTACATGTATGCATAATGGTATACTATACCAGACTTTATTACATGTATGCACCAGGATATGCTATACCAGACTTTATTACATGTATGCACCAGGATATACAATACCAGACTTTATTACATGTATGCACCAGAATATACTATACCATACTTTATTACATGTAAATATCAGGATATACTATACCAACCTTTATTGCATGTATGCATCAGGGTATAGTATACCAGACTTTATTACATGTATGTATCATGGTATACTATACCAGACTTTATTACATGTATGCATCAGGGTATAGTATACCGGATTTTGTTACATGTATGTATCATGGTATACTATACCAGACTTTGTTACATGTATGCATCAGGGTATACTTTACCAGATTTTATTACATGTATGCATCAGGGTATACTTTACCAGACTTTATTACATGTATGCATCAGGGTGTACTATACCAGACTTTATTACATATATGTATCATGGTATACTATACCAGACTTTATTACATGTATGCACCAGGATATACTATACCAGACTTTATTACATGTATGCACCAGGATATACTATACCAGACTTTATTACATGTATGCATCAGGGTTTACTATACCAGACTTTATTACATGTGTGCATCAGGGTGTACTATACCAGACTTTATTACATGTATGCACCAGGGTACACAATACCAGACTTCATTACATGTATGCACCAGGGTACACTATACCAGACTTTATTACATGTATGCATCAGGGTTTACTATACCAGACTTTATTACATGTGTGCATCAGGGTGTACTATACCAGACTTTATTACATGTATGGATCATGGTATACTATACCAGACTTTATTACATGTATGCACCAGGATATACTATACCAGACTTTATTACATGTATGCACCAGGATATACTATACCAGACTTTATTACATGTATGCATCAGGGTTTACTATACCAGACTTTATTACATGTATGCATCAGGGTGTACTATACCAGACTTTATTACATGTATGCACCAGGATATACTATACCAGACTTTATTACATGTGTGCATCAGGGTATACTGTACCAGACTTTATTACATGTATGCATCAGGGTGTACTATACCAGACTTTATTACATGTATGCACCAGGGTACACTATACCAGACTTCATTACATGTATGCACCAGGGTACACTATACCAGACTTTATTACATGTATGAATCAGGGAATACTATTCCGGACTTTATTACATGTATGTATCAGGGTATATTATACCAGACTTTATTACATGTATGCAGCAGGGTATACTATACCAGACTTTATTACATGTATGCCCCAGGGTATACTATACCGGACATGTATCAGGATATATTATACCGGACTTTATTACATGTATGTATCAGGGTATATTATACCAGACTTTATTACATGTATGCAGCAGGGTATACTATACCAGACTTTATTACATGTATGCACCAGGGTATACTATACCAGATTTTATTACATGTATGCACCAGGGTATACTATACCGGACTTTATTACATGTATGTATCAGGGTATATTATACCAGACTTTATTACATGTATGCAGCAGGGTATACTATACCAGACTTTATTACATTTATGCAGCTGGGTATACTATACCAGACTTTATTACATGTATGCACCAGGGTATACTATACCGGACTTTATTACATGTATGTATCAGGATATACCCACCTAAAAGAGCATTCCACAATACCTCAGTCTACAGTACCAGGGTATCCCATCAGAATGACAGATATTGCAGTACCTGACTTTAAAAGCAAAAATAAACTAAAAATGCAATAATGTGGGCTAGATCACTATTTCCTAATCTCTGTGTACTGATTATTTTCATGGTCTTTTATATAAATAATTAATAAATCAAACTTTATAATGCAACTAATCTAGTCTGCAAAATTTAAAGTGTTATTAATCACATACAATTTATATGATATTCTCTTAACAAACCTTAAGAACATATATAGTGTATTAAAGGGATAGCCTAGTCAAAATTAAACTTTCACGATTCAGATAGAGCATGCAATTTTAAGCAACTTTCTAATTTATTCCTATTATCAATTTTCCTCATTCTCTTTGTATCTTTATTTGAATGTAAGCTTAGAAGCCGGGTAGCGCTTGCTGATTGCTAGCTACATTTAGACACCACTCAGATAGTGCTACCCAGGTGCTTAACCAAAAATAGGCCGGCTCCTATGCTTACATTCCTGTTTTTTTAAATAAAAATACCAAGAGAACAAAGAAAATTTGATAATAGGAGTAAATTAGAAAGTTGCTTAAAATTGCTTGCTCTATCCGATTCATGAAAGTTTCATTCTGACTCGACTATCACTTTTCAAAGATTAATGAAGAAATCAACAATTGATGATCAATTATATTGTTTAGAAGGAAGACTGTAATTATTATTATTATTATTATTATTATTTTATCTCCAAAATGTTATTTCAGACTGTATTACAATCTATTTTGGCTTTTTTTTCTGTTTTTGGCTTGGTTGAAACAAAACATGTTTGTGTCCTAAGTAAACCAAAATGTCCTTGTCAGGCTTGCAGAGTCATACCATGAGGACCAAGGCATTTTTGTACTGCCAGTGAGCATTAGATGGAACTACATAATTGTTAGTTATGCTAGTTTACATTAAAATAGCTTGACAAGTATACAGGCAGAAAACTATTTTACAAATGCTAAAATGCAGCTCTTTCAAATGTATATGTTACGAAATGTGGTGCAGCTCTCTCTGACAACAAAGTGTTAAACAATGCTGAAAAATGCAGAACAAGTTTGCATGACATTATGAAATATATAAATAAACCCATTTATGTATATTTAACATCCCACTCAGTTTCACTACACAGAACTTTGGCAAGAAGTTAAAAAGTTTTCAGAAATGTGCCTCCTATATTAAGTATAGCTAAAGTTATTCTACAGATCATGCTGTCATAAGCAAACATGTGTTAGCAAGGACACCAATGAAGTGCCAC
>NC_069501.1:973871716-973964216 GCF_027579735.1 Bombina bombina | reverse complement strand
TGCTGAATGCAGGATAAGATATAGTTGATAGACCAGGTCAGATGAAGGGGTGTATTCCCCAAATCGTCACTTAATAAAAGGCACTTGTTGCTCCTATTTGTAAGTCCAGAGAGTGCTGTCTTCTATTAACTATATATATATATATATATATATATATATATATATATATATATATATATATATATATATATATATATATATATAAATTTAAAATAAAAATAACATTTTTTTGTATGTGAACTCCTTTGGGGTTAGCACACACTTCAATTAAAGTCTATGGGGGGAATAGCATAGTGCTGTCACAATATCTAAAGTCCTTTAGTCAGCGTGAGTAGGGTTTCGATTGTGCAGAAATGTTTCACTTTCAACTTGAAATATGTGCGGTAACGTGCAAAACCTTTACTTCTGGCAGTGCTATCGCTGGAGCAAAATTGCTAAATAGTGCACCACTTGTAATCTGGCCCTGAGTGTAAAGACTCAGGCGATGTGGTTGTGTGGCAAAGGCAGCAGAGAATATAATTTAACTCATATTTTGCAAAAAGGAAACGAGCATACTTTTAATGGCATTATATCTCTAAGGGGATGGAAGTAAAGCATTCAACTTAAAGTGAAGGTCAATTTTCTGCAATGAGTGCCCGGTTTTTAAAAATACTTTTAAAAACAGGGGCACTTTCATTGATGAAAATTTACATTGCACCGGATTTGTAGAAATACTTACCTTTTACTTCTGCAAAGCCGGATCGACGATCCCCCGCCTTCTTCTTCCTGCTGTACAACCACAGCAATGACGAAACCGGCTTCCTCCAATCACAGCCGGGCATCATGAGATGGACGCTCTGGGGTGCAAGCCATGATTGGAGGAAGCCGGGTTTGTCATTTCTGACGTCAGTACAGAGGAACTGAGGCTGGGATTGCCGATCCGGGTTTGCAGAAGTAAAAGGTAAGTATTTCTACAAATCCGGTGCAATGTAAATTTTTATCAAAGAAAGTGCCCCTGTTTTTAAAAGTATTTTTAAAAACCGGGCACTCATTGCTGAAAATTGACCTTCACTTTAAAGCATCAATTCCATTTCCTTTAAATATAATATCTTTGTAAAGGTTGTAAGCAGCAACATTTTTTTTTCTATCCTGTAACACACATACATTTCTTTATTCACATATTTGGTGTGATACTATATTATTACAATATTTTTCCTTAAGGCAAAGGGCTTTAGCTTTGAGATACATACATATACATCTTTAAAGATGGATATGTATGTATATAAATATATATATATATGTTTACAAATGTATTTATATGTGTATATATGTATTTACAGACTTATATACACATATAAACACATAAATACATATGTATGCATATATAGAAGTGCATTGGAGCCCTTTGCAGCTAGTCAGATGAAAACATGTAAAAGTAAATGTATGCAATATTCATATTTTCATGTTGGATTTGCGCATATTAGAATATGTGATTGGGTATGTGCATGTTAGAATATGCAATCTGGTATGCGCATATGTGAACATGCAATCATGTTTGTGCGTGAGTAGGGTTTTTTCCCACTTTTTTCTCCATTGTCTTCTATGGGGGAATAAGTTATCGTTTGCGTGATAGTCTAATTGCGCTAGAAGTAAGCTGTTTTATTGAGCGTAGGATCTGCTGAGCATACAATCACAGATAGTATTAACTTGTATTCAGATTTTGCTTGCTCAGAAAGTCAGTGGTGATGCGTAACAAATTGGGGGTGACACAATATTCATCATCTTTGTCATCTGCACAGTAAAATCTTTTACTAGATACATTTTTGCAAATTCCTGTAAAGTATTTATAAATAAATTGAAATGCAGTGAAGTCTATCTCCGTTTTGATTAGAATGTCCATTTAAATACCATTTGACATAACTGTAATGTGATCTCTTTGTTCTTTAGGGGAATAGTAAATTCCGCTTCTTCTGGGAATATCATCCCTGGATCAGATGTAGGACCAATTCCATTGGTGCTGGATCCAAGTCTGCAACTCTTGAGTCGTAGGCAAAGACGCCTCATCCGTCAGAATCCTGGAATCCTCCAAAGCATAACACGAGGCCTGCTTAGTGCTATGCGAGAGTGCAAGTGGCAGTTCCGTAATAGGCGCTGGAACTGCCCAACTGGCCATGGAAACCAAGTGTTTGGGAAAATTATCAACAGAGGTATATTTCTTTCTCTCGCTCTAACTATTGGTTGTTTTTTTCTTCCTGTCTGTCTATCTAAATATCTATATATTTTTTTATTTCCATCAATCTATAATGTATCCGTTATTCTGTCTGTCTGCTATAAAGTAAATGCCAATTAGAAGCTAGTGTCATTCTATTTTTAAAAACTCTAGGGGCCCGTTTATAAACAAGAAAAAAAATCCATGCATGGAGCAAAATCACTAAAAAACTTTCTCTTTTTTAAGCATTATATTGTAAGATGTCTGTTTCTCCTTTACATCCATAACCCTGCTTGGTGAGATAAAAAGCAATAAAGCTGAAATTTGAATTTATAATATTCTTTGAGGGGTCTCACAGTTCTAACGAGAATTTTAGAGCAAGATTTATCAAGCGCAAGGAGTAATTCTCCTATAGGTTCTCCTCAGCTCGCCTTTAAAAAACTTAGAGAAGTGCATCTGTGCGCTCAAATTTATAAAAAAAAATAGGTGTTTTTTTGTGCTTCTTCATAAGCAAGCTGAGGAGTTGTAAAGATACATTTCTTCTGTCTGATTAGTATCTGCGCCTTATTTATCTATGAAAATAATCAACTATACTCCCATGTAAGTCGCATATGAACAAATAACATTATTTATAATGCCTCTCTTTAGTAAACCATCATGGAAGAAAATAGTTCTGTTTTTATTATTTTGCAATACTTTTTATATATTATTTTTGCACCCCAATAGATATTATTTTTGCACTCCAATAGTTTTTTCCCGCTCCAATATATATTTTTTTGCACTCCGATATATATTTTTATTGTGCTTCATTATATATTATTTTTGCACTTTGCTGACCCCTATTTTTTTTCTAACATTGCTTTTACAACTGGTAGAGAATAGATTTCTAAAGCTGTCCTCCACAGTAGTTATGGAGAATTTTAATGCACGCATTTGCAGAAGAACTGTCAGTCCGCTATAGGAGAAAAGGAATGATAAATTTATAACTGGTTGAATTAATGAGGCGTACGATAGGAAAAACAATCTAATTTAACCCTTTTTTGGCGCACCAATGAGAACAAGAACAGAGTAGGAGAATTTTACAGTCGAACTTGCCCAATTTTAGGCATATTTTTAAATGATAAATAGAGGAATTTATTTGTGCGCACATTTTAGGCGCAAATATAGGAGAATAACAATGATAAATATTGTCCTTAAAGACCAGACCAGAGACCTTTAGAGATACAGGCTCTTAGACTTAAAAGGTTGGTTATAGGGTAACTGCATCAGTGCAATGAAACAATATATTTTTTTCTTGTAAAAAACAAACATTTTAGACCCAATGTTTTGTATAATTACTTAGATTACCAATTTTCTAACTTGGCAAATAAGGTAAAATGGATTTATTTTTTTAGTAGAATGTTAGTATTGAGTTATGAGTTATGGTGTGAAATGGTGTAAAGCATGCTAAGCTTATTAACTCGTTGAGTGGTTTTTTTTTTTACATAAGGAGCACCCTTTATCTTAGATTACAGATCTATTATGCTCTTTCCACAGGCTGCAGGGAGACAGCCTTTGTATTTGCCATAACGAGTGCTGGGGTGACTCATTCTGTGGCCCGTTCCTGCTCAGAAGGTTCTATTGAGTCATGCTCATGTGATTACCGCAGGAGAGGCCCTGGGGGACCAGACTGGCACTGGGGTGGTTGCAGTGACAACATTGAGTTTGGTCGGTTCATTGGTAAAGAGTTTGTGGACTCCAGTGAAAGAGGAAGAGATCTGAAATATTTGGTGAACCTGCACAACAACCAGGCTGGACGAATGGTAAGTATTAGTAGAAAATTGATCATTGGCGAAGTGATAAATTAAATCAGTAGCGCCTTTCATTTTTGCAGCTACATATTCTGCTAGTTATTTTAATGTTACATTTTTAGGTGCTGGCTAATAAAATTGCTTTTTTAAATTAATCTGAAACACAAAAGAAGTTTTTGGAATGTAACACAAAAAACATTTACACTTTTTTTTGTGCTTGATTATTAATGTGTAGTGTAAATGCTGCTATTTATGTGCAGGTACAAGATTAATGCAAGGACATTACAAGTATCTTGTGGGCTACACCGATAATACAAATAGAAAACCATGAAAGAGGACAGTTTTTTACTTTCAAATGAAATACCCCACTGGTGCTTTTAGGAGAATCCTATTAAGTTACAGACCACCCAAAACGTATAGTATTTGTTAGGGTATCACAAACCATAATAAAGCAACTCTGAAAATCAAGATGAATATGCTCCCTGTATAACAGAAACATTCAACACATAATCTATAAAATCCCACGCAAATTTTTTATCTGCTGTGTGCGGAGAGGTAATGTACAGTAAGTGCTCACACTAAAATAATCCAAAATTGCAATTTTATATCAAACACATAATCTTAACCATAGTTTTAAATAAGAAAGTCTCCTCTTTTCAATAAGGAGCATCATGTCCTAAATAAAGGCCCTCACCACAAGCAAACGTTAGGCATATGTGCAATACATGAGACATCTACCCCCTTACATCCTCTTATTTGACATCAATGATTTTTTTTTTTACTTTCAATGTTTTATTTAGTGTAAGAAAAAAGGTGTTACAATTTCAATTAGAATATCACAACAGGGGTTTAAAGGTCATTCCGCAAAAAATAACTAGCACGAAGTATAAACATGAAATTTCACAGCTTATTATATTTCAAAATTACACTTAAGTAACTGTTAGACTAAGTCATTGCGCAACGTCCATATGATCATGAAAGAACTGCAAAACTGTAATTGGAAAAAAGATCAACTCTCAAATTAGCACTATGGCAATTTTAACTAATTAAAGGAATAGTCAAGTCAAAATTAAACTTTCATGATTTAGATAGAACAGGCAGTTTTAAGTAACTTTCTAATTTACTCCTATTATCAATTTTCTTCGTTCTCTTGGTATCTTTATTTGAAAAAGCAAAAATGTAAGCATAGGAGCCATCCCATTTTTGGTTCAGCACCTGGGAAGCACTTTGTGATCGGTGTCTAAATGTAGCTACCAATCAGCAAGCGCTACCCAGGTTACATTTTTGCTTTTTCAAATAAAGATATCAAGAGAACGAAGAAAAATTGATAAAAGGAAAAAAGGAAAGAAAAAAAATAAGAAAAGTATTGATAGAGAGAAGTGGATTATTCATCTTCCGGTACCTGCATGCCAACAGGTAATTTAAATTTGGGTGAATAAATAAAGATGACTACATATCAGTTAATGGTGTGTTTCCAAGTAGATTGATACACAGATATCCAAACAGCCCAGATTAACTCAAATAGAGTGATGTTGTTAACAGTATAAAAGGCCTATCTTTCCATACAATATATATAATCCATTATCTCTACTACCATAGAAAAAATTGGGGGCATGTCACTTTTCTATGATCTGGCAATGATCAACTTAGCGGCTGTCAGTATATATACACAGAAATAACTTTGATGTTTAGGGAGAGATTTAATACCTAGACGTAGTAGTGCTGCTTCCGGGGATTTTAGGGAGTTTTATATGAAATTTGGACAGAGTGGAGAAACTAATATCCCATAAAATCCTTAGTTTGGGGGCAGGTCCACCAAATATAGAGGGAGACCCTCTCCACCCCACATTCCCTCCAGCATAGAGTTGATATAGTATTATTAATTTTAAATAGCCTGAGAGGAGTGAAATACCTCTTTGCGTGTTCACGTATTCCCTCTAAGAAGTCAATGGAGAAAAACAAGTTGTAAAAGAAAACAAACACCCTACTTGCGCGCAAACACGATTGCATATTCTCATGCATGCTAACCTGACATGAAAATATGAATATTTCACATTCCAATGTTCTTCAAAAAGCAGAATATGTTTTATTTATTTATAAATAAATATTTCTACATATAAATGATGTTTTTTTGGTACAATATCTATAGATATATACAAATATATATAGGGATATTATTTAGAAATAAAAAGCACATATTCTGCTTTGTGCAGAACATTGGATTTTCAAATAATACATAGTTAAAACCTTTATTAAATATGAATTTTGCATAAATATGTTTTTTCATGTTTTCATCTACTTAACTGCAAAGGGCTCCAAAGCACACAGACACACATATATATGTCTACATATTTATTTAATGTCTTAATATGTCTGTAACTACATATATACACATATAAATAAATCAATACATATGTACACATACATAGACATTTATATATACATACATATCCATCTTTAGAAATGGATATGTATGAATCTCTATGTTAAAGCCCTTTCCCTGCCTTTTTTGTTCTTCTAACACATAATATGTTTGAGCCCATAAAACTTTTGTGTGCAATATTTTTTTAAATAATTTTATTAGATAGTTAATTTGAGTGTAACTATACTTTGTATTTTTTTATGTGTTTTGTGCAAATTTTAACCAGTTAACCAGAGCTCTGAGGATGTGGTAATCATTCTAGCGTAAATTAAGAGTGCGCTCAAGCGATCGCATTTACTTTAAACTAGTAATACCAGTGATAAACCCCTTATCAACACAAAGTCTGTCGATCAATAGATACTGGCCTTGAAACACCAAATCAGAAACTGTAGATCTTATTTGAGTCCACAAATTAGGATGGGATTCAGGAAGGCCAACAAATAAGCCCTACACAAAATGAATAGTGGAAGGGTGAGGTGCTACTTCAGAGTAGCGCCGGATCCTGTCCCACATGTTTAGACATTCTAATATTATAACAGTAGATATTCTTAAAGGGACAGTATACTATAAAATTGTTTTTCCCTTAATGGGTTTCCAATTACCTTTTTACCAGCTGCAGAGTATAAAAGGTATGAGATTTGCTTTTTAAGGTTTATTTGTGTATATGAATTAGCTTTAAAGCCACAACCTAATAAAATGTGTTGAGCTTGTAGGTATAATCAGTTCTTATTACTTTATCACAGTGTGTACATATACATGGTTATTTATCCTATATATTTCCATAAACCAATCACCAATACTAGGAGAGAACAATGCAAAATTATCATTTTATTACCTTATCTCTTCTATACCCCACTGGGAGTGTAATTTATTCTACTGGCTGTGTTTACATAGTTATTCTGTAGCTTGGCCTTAAGGCCACAAACTTTCAGAATAAGTGGGAATACCACAGGCTAAATCAGCTATTTCAAATGCCAGTGTAAGGGTAATGGAAATACTTGTAAACAATTTAAAACACTCCAGCAGATAAAGTGGATCATTGGGAGTAAATTAAAGTGGAGACATTTTTTGAGTAAACTTTCCCTTTAAGGGACATAAAACCCAAAATGTTTTCTTATATGATTTAGAAAGAAAAACTTTCCAATTTACTTCTATTATATAATTTACGTCATTCTCTTGATATACTTTGTTGAAAAGCATATCTAAATGGACTCAGTAGCTGCTGATTGGTGGCTGCACATAGATGCCTCGTGTGATTGGCTTACCCATGTGCATTGCTATATAAAGATTGAAGCAAATTAGATAATAGAAGTAAATTGGAATGTTGTTTAAAATTGTATTCTCTGTCTGAATCATGAAATAAACATTTTTGGTTTCATGTCCCTTTAAGTTCCTAGAACAATGAGGAGGGACCCAAACCAGATCTACTAATAAAAGGCTATAGGGAAGCTTGTTCAATGTCCCTCCATCTACGTGTCCTTTGAGTTACTCCCCATTGCGAAATATGTGTAAGTATGGCCGCTTCATTGTACCCAATAACTGATGGAGAGGCAACTCCCCTATGTAATGTGAGTACTGTAAAGTTCTGTGTGCAGTTCTTGAACCTCGTCCTTGCCAGATATAATTAGTCATACCACTCTGAAATTAAAGGAGCAGGTGACTTGGTAAGCGAATGGGAAACATCTAAAAAGATACGTAGGTTTAGGAAGAAAGCTTATTTTTAGTGCTGCTATTTTGCACAGCCAGTTCCATTTATTTTTAGGTGTTCTTAATTCTGCTAGGAGTGGGGTGTAATTTTCCTGAATCACTCTAGCAATGTGATTGGATATAAAAACTCCAATGTGTTTAAGCTAATTACTGGACCACTTAGTGATATTTTTCTTGAAGGGACTGGGTATATGTGTTTTTGAATCCCCATATGAAGGCTTCAGTTTTGGTGTTATTAAGCTTATAAAAGCATAATTCCCCAAATTTTGAACATGTCAAATAATTGCGGTAGAGTTTCTAATGATTTGGAAGAGAAGATAGTAATGTCATCGGCAAAACAAATGATTTTATGGTTAGTACCAAACAATGTGATGCCGTCTATGTCTTGATCTCCTCTTATTTTTTTCTGCCAAAGGCTCAATTGCAAGTAACATAGTAACATAATAGATGAGGTTGAAAAAAGACCGAAGTCCATCGAGTTAAACCTATACAAATACTTACAAAAAGCTCAAGTTAAGCTTAAATAATCCAACTAAAAGGTGACCCATTTAATACTAGCAATCATATCCATGAATTTTGTTTCTAGACAGAAATGTATCCAAACAATTTTTAAATGTATCTAGGGTATTGGCATTCACTACCTCCTTTGGTAATGAGTTCCACAATTTTATTGCTCTTACAGTGAAAAAACGTTCCCGTTGCAGGAGATTACATCTCCTTTCCTCCAACCTTAAATTGTGACCTCTTGTCACAAACAATTTTCTTGGAATAAACAAAGATTCTGCCATTTCTGTATATGGGCCTTGAATATATTTATATAAAGTAATCATGTCACCTCTCAAGTGCCTATTTTCTAAAGAAAACAGACCCAGTTTGGCTAGCCTCTCATACTGTAGCTTAAATTATCCATTTCCCTTATTAGCTTTGTGGCCCTTCTCTGAACTTGTTCTAGTTCTGAAATATCTTTTTTTGCGATCGGTCCCCATAACTGCACTCTATACTCAAGGTGAGGTTTTACCAGGGATTTATATAGTGACAAAATTATGCTTTCCTCCCTAGAATCAATGCCTCTTTTAATACATGTGAATATCTTATTAGCCTTTGTAGCTGCTGCCCTGCATTATGCACCCATCTTTAGCTTGTTATCTATTACTACTCCCAAATCCCTTTTCTCCTCTGTTTGGCTAAGTCTTGTTCCATTTAAATAATATGTTGCCTGCTTATTTTTACTTCCAAAATGTAGAACCTTGCATTTTCCCGTATTAAATTTAATATTCCATTTACCTGCCCATACTTCTAATTTTTGCAGATCCCTTTGTAACGAAAGTTCATCCTGCTCTGACCTAATGACCAAACTTAATTTAGTATCATCTGCAAAAATAGTAATGTCGCTATTTAATCCTTGCCCCAAGTCATTTTTAAAAATATTAAAAAGAACAGGGCCCAGTACTGATCCCTGGGGGACTCAACTGATTACCTTTGTTCAATCTGAGTATGATCCATTCACTACTACTCGTTGCACCCTATCTTTTATCCAGTTATTTATCCATGAGCTAATATTTTCAGCTATTCCCAGTTCCTAAATTTTGTGCATTAATCTCTCATCTGGCACTGTATTAAATTCCTTTGTAAAATCTAAGTATATCATATCAACTGATTCCCCTTTATCTATATTTTACTTACTTCCTCATAGAATCTAATTAGATTAGTTTGACATGATCTATTTCTCATAAAACCATGCTGATTTTAACTCATAATCTTGTTTACACGAATGTGCTCATCAATATAATCCCTTCAATTATCTTGCCCACTATTGATGTCAGACAAACTGGTCTATAGCTTCCTGAATCATCCCTGCTTCCTTTTTTTAAGAGTGGTACCACATCAGCTTTATGCCAATCCTGGGGTACCTGAGGATGAGTATTGAAAAATTAAGAGTAGAGGTTTGTCTATAACAGTGCCAAGTTCCCTTAACACCCTTGGGTGTATTCCATCTGGTCCTGGAGTTTTATTTACCTTAATATTATCCATTTTGTTCCTGATATCCTCTATATATATTCCAGTTAATGGTATGGGCTGGCATGTTCTAGTTTGTTCCAAAGTATCGTCCATTGGTTCCTCTCTTGTGTATACTGAAGAAAACAAACTGGTTTAGTACCTCAGCCTTCTCCCTGTCACTGTTAACCATGCTACCCTCCACGCATTTTAATGTACCTATATTGTCCTTCTTGGATTTTTTGCTATTTATGTACTTAAAAAAACCTTTTAGGGTTGGACTTAGAATCCTTTGCAATTAATTTTTCTATTTCAATTTTGGCTAATTTGATTGCTTTTTTTGCATGCTTTGTTATATTCCTTATAAATATGGTATGTTGAGTCTGTACTATTTTCTTTGAATAATTTAAATGCCCTACGCTTTTTCTTAATTTCTCTTAACACATTTTTATTTAGCCACAATTTGGCTTGGATTTTTTATTTTTATAACCATATGGTATTTGTTGATATGTATATTTATTTAACAAAGTTTTAAATGTTATCTATTTATCCTCTGTATTTTTATTAGAGAATTTTGCTTTCTTAAAGTTAAAAGTCTTAGTTAAACCTTTAAGACACTGCTTATGAAAAGAGATTTCAACTGTGACCATGTTATGATCACTGTTACCCAAATGTTCTTTGACTTCTATGTTTGATATTATATCTGTATTGTTTAATAGAACTAAATCCAAAATAGCTTTACTCCTAGTTGGCTCCTCTATTAATTGTGACAAAAAGTTATCCCTGATAACATTTAAAAATATATCCCCCTTAGCTGAATTACTAGTTTTACTGGCCCAGTTTATATCAGGGTAGTTAAAATCTCCCATAATTACAGCACCGTTATTAGCAGTCTTACCTATTTGCATTAGTAGCATGTTCCAAGTAATATTTTTTTAGGATCCCCCCCCCACTCCTTATTTCAACCCACAGGGTCTCTACATTGTCACTTGTATCATAAATATCTTCCCTTATTGTAGGTTTAAGGTTAGGTTTAATATACATGCAGATTCCTCCACCCCTTTTATTATTCCTGTCCCTCCTAAATAAAGTATACCCCTCTAGGTTCATTGCCCAGTCATGTGAATCATCCCACCAAGTTTCAGTTATACTGTTAACATCATAGTCCTCTTCTGCAACTAAGAGCTCCAGCTCCCCCATTTTACCTGTCATGCTTCTTGCATTTGTTGTCATACATTTAATTTTAATTTACTTTCGGCTTTCATGCACCATCAATAATTATTTATATGTTTTTCAGTATAATAGTATGTTTTTTTAAAGTATTTTCACTGTATTAAAGGGATAATATAGTGAAAATTAAACTTTCACAATTCAGATGCAATTGTAAGCAACTTTCTAATTTACTCCTATTATCAGTTTTGTTTTGTTCTCTTGGTATCTTAATTTTAAAAAGCTGGAATGTAAGCTCAGAAGCCGGCCCATTTTGCTGATTGGTGGCTAAATGTAGTCATCCAATCAGCAAGCGCTACCCAGGTGCTGAACCAAAAATGGGACGGCTCCTAAGTTTACTTTACAGATTTTTAAAATAAAAATACCAAAGAGAACAAAGAAAAATTGATAATAGGAGTAAATTTGAAAGTTGCTTTAAATTGCATTTGCTATCTGAATCATGAAAGTTTATTTTTTACTAGACTATCCCTTTAAGAGCAATATATGAAGTATACAGCTGTACACATTGACAACCTGAAGTTAGTTTATGCGAATAAAGATCTGCAAACCCTCTGAGATGTTGAATATATCATCACAGATACAAACATTTTAGGTGTACAGTATTTAATACCAATACAATAGCTGCAGAAACATAGATATATTAATCTCTAGAAATATAATATCTAGTACCGTAAGTCAAAATCAGTTTTCCAAATGCATTGTTTTCTACCAAAAGCATATTGTACTAGTGTTTCAGTGTACATATCAAGTAGCATAAGTGTTTTGTATTTAATTACAGTAATTTTAATGTATTGCTTCATATAATTATGGCAAAAATGTATTCTCGTATTGTGCTAATTGAACTTATGTAAAGTAAATATTGTTTCTCTTGTGTTTTCCCAGACAGTGCTGACTGAAATGCATCAGGAATGTAAGTGTCATGGAATGTCCGGCTCCTGTTCCCTCAGGACCTGCTGGATGCGACTCCCACCTCTTCGTTCAGTGGGAGACACTCTGAAGGATCGATTTGATGGAGCCTCTAGAGTAACTTATAGTAACAATGGCAGCAACAGAGGGGGTTCTCGCAGTGATGTTCCGCACTTGCAACCTGAGAACCCCAGCCATGCCATGCCATCCTCTAGAGATCTTGTCTATTTTGAGAAGTCCCCCAACTTCTGCAGCCCCAGTGAGAAAACTGGAACTCCAGGGACTACAGGGCGAATATGTAACAATACCTCATTAGGACTGGATGGCTGTGAGCTCCTGTGTTGTGGTCGTGGCTATCGAAGCCGTGCTGAGTTGGTCACAGAAAGATGTCACTGCACATTCCATTGGTGCTGCCATGTCACCTGTTTGAACTGCACCAGCATGCAAATGGTTCATGAGTGTTTGTGACAGCTGTCTGGCTACATTCTTGGCTACCTTCTTGCAATCACTTATTCCTGTGGTGGGCTGCCTCATGCATACACTGAGGGTGGCCAACCATAATGCAAACACTGTAGAGTTATACAGGAACTCATAATTAAGGAGAACTGCTATCACTCCAAGATGTGTTGAGCTAAAATGGAATGGTCTCTACAATACAGAGGTCCAGCTGTCATTATGCTATTCTCTATACTACAACATGCTACCATCCTGTGGACAACTCATGCAATATTTCCAGGGTAAAACCAATACTTCATTCACAAAAAAGAACCTAACACAGGAGAAACTTCAACATTTGCTTCAAAATTCACTGTTCCAAACCCATATAGCTGAGTGGCCGACAGGTAATCTGCTATGACTGTTTATAATGTAAAAGCCTTTAAGCCCTCACCAACTGCCCATTCATGGATGAGCTGATTGACTGCACTGACAATAGGCAAGCTTTACTTTTGCCAATCTAACCTCTTTGCAGCAGAGAGGAACGGACACAAAATTATGTGTATCTATAACAAGTCATAGCTCTTGTACCTATATTACCTCATATATCAATATACAGTCACCATCAACAAAAGTGATGCAGTGTTTTCTTTGCCTATTACACAGCCAGTGCAAAACTACATTATTCTGTTTGACAAATAATCCATACTCTGATTCATATTCTAACAAAGAAACATAACCATATTTTTTTGGTTTATCATAGCTCTACAGAGGCCCATTAAGTGAAAAATTCCTTAATTCTACATGAAAAACAGTCAGACAACCATGTTTTAACACAACAAATATTAATATAATATACACATATTTTTGTCATAAAGAATGTATGATCTTTAAAGAATATATTCTTCACATTCTCTACTGGGAACTTATTTTTACTTCTAAATGTAGAAGCTACGAAAAATAGGCATTATAATATGACAGAGTAGAGAAGGTAGAGTTACTATTGCCATATTAAAAGCTCAGTAATAACTACCATTATGCTAATATTGTGCTACAATAGCTTGAGATTTTGCAAGTATTTGAGTAGCTCTTTAATTCCATCATTTGGTAATGCTTTTATTTATTTAAATCAAAAACCTTCCTGCTTAGAAAAGCTGTATTCAGTACCACCAGTTACAGACAAAGACAGCTCCCTAGGATAAATATTTATAGGGGTATTTTATATTTGATCCTTTTAAGGCATGCACAGCCATATTCTCTCGATTTAAACTAGTTGGTAATATTTGCTTGGTAGGTGATTATTATGAAAAAATATGTGTACTTTTTTCTGTTGGAGTAAACTAAACTGCCAAAAAGCAAAGCTCTGAGAAAATATCCCACTGAGAATTATATTAAAATCTCCCTTAACTTGGCAAAGCCTATTTTAATGAGTGCCCCAACCGTGGGACTGGTGGGCATAAGTTTTTAATGAACTGAAAAGAAAATGCACTATTACAATAAGCAATTACATTTGGTGGGTTTTCAAAGAATAGTTAGATCCTATTGTCCCCGCTAGCAAAGCAATTATTGAGAAAAAAAAAAACATGCTGCATTAATTACTTTCTGTAATAGTTGCACACACACGTACTGCTTTTGAGGGATGATACTCTCTAGCAGATAAGTGACAAAGTAGAATAGCTTTACTGGCAAGAAAAAAATAGTCTGCCATTCTACCTACCAAAACCACCCGCTAAATGATAATCCGTAGTCTTCTATTGCTTACTTGTATTTTGTTGTCCTTTTACCATTGTACTTACTACCATTTTCTGGAAAGTATTTTTTTTTGTGAATTATAATTGAGCGTAAAACTTTTTTTTCTTTCTTTTTTTTAAGGAACAATCTCCTGTTCCAGTATTTCTATTTATTGTGCAAACTCCCTAATTAATAATATGGGCCTTGTTCCTATATTTCTACTGTATAGTAAGCTTTCCATAGCCTGTGTATAAAGATATTGGCTTCTTGTATAATAGGTGTGTATCCATTCAAGTGTACCCTTTATACATTCAGACATCTTCTCAGGGTCTTTAGCGTTAAATCTTCATGAATAAAATTTTAAAGTTCCAAAAAGGTTGTAGGGGGGAATCAAATTAAGAAATAATCACTCACAAAACCTCACTACTAAGTATCAAAGTATTAAAAGTATTGAGAACCCATCTAACAAATACACACTCCTGCTGCCTTTTTATTTATTTATTTTGTGCTACTCCTAGGATGACTATATATGTCAGACATTTATCCTGCAGTAGTCAGACTTGAGTCTGTACATTTTCTAAAACATTCTGCACTAAATGGGATGCTATCTTGTGTTTACAGTATTGCCAAATATATGCTTTATTTTGCTATGTTTATATATTACTAAATATTTTTCAGATTAATCAGAGTTGTATTTTGTAGTTAATAGCAAGACTGCCTGTAAATAACCCTGCAGCAATCTGTGTTTTTGTAAATAAAAATATTTATTGCAACTTTTTATATTCAACTGCTGTAGTGTCTGCAATCTTTGTGTTTGATTTCCACATATAAATGTGAATTAGGATGGAGCAATGAAGCAGTATATATATATATATATATATATATATATATATATATATATATATATATATATATATATATATATATATATATATATGCAAGGTATCATGTATATTATGTTATTGTTATCAGTGTGGTCAGTTAAAGGGATAGTAAACACCTTGAGATGCGTAAAGAAACAACTTTGAAATATATTTTAACTGTTTATTTTGCCCCCCCCCCTTTTCATGTAATTTAGCTCTAAAAATCAAGCAATTTCTAATTCTCAGAACATAAAATGCACCCTGCTGATGTCTCAAGGCTAACTCTGCTGCATATATGTCCTTAATTTATTTTATCAGATAACAACTGCAAAACAATGCATTTTATAATAACATTATGGCAGTTGCTAGCCTTGTTGCTGCAAGCTTAAGCCCAGATTGATTCCGTAAATAATCCTCCAAATAAGGCAAATGGTCGGTGGAGTTTGGCTATTTAAAACTAATTGCAGTGAGAGGGATGTAAATTTGAATTAAAAACGTTATGAATTGGCTGGTATGTTATTTTATAACACCACCACGTAGTTGTCTTGTAAATGAAATGAAATTTGTTTACTGTCCCTTTAAGTGAACTCATCTTAAAACGTCTAAAGTCTGTTTATCAGTGCACTACTGCACTTGTGTGTAGGGAATGTTTGCATGGCTTTATGCATGTGTATATAAGTGATTTTAGATCAGCAAAACAATCTTCAATTCTAATATAGAGTGTAAAACATTCGACAAAACATGTTTGTTAGTCCCTTTCCAGTTTCTTTATAACTTCCTATATAGGAGCAGGCTACATTTGATCTGAAATGTGTGTTTACTGCTGTTATTAAAGAAACTAGTATGGGACAATTTATATTTTCAACCAAGAGTTAAGCCACTGCTTTATCCTATGAAAACACAGGGCTGTATCAATACAAGAAGCTGAAGTCTCTCAGAGCTGTCCACAGATGTGGTGCTGAAATTAAAGGGGTAATTCTGAAGCGGAAAGGGTCTGTTTTAGGTAAGGTATATATGGATTGCTTGTTTGAGGTGCCTTTGTGTAATAAAAGGACATAGCCTGAGATTAATGTGGCTGTATCTACTGATGCTGCACATGATATATACTACTGACAGTGCAAAGAAACAGAACGGCATCTGGAAAGGATAATTACTGAGGTCCACCACAAATACCAAACACAAACTCCCTCTTCTGGCTATTACTCCTCCAGTAGTAAGAAAATAAATCATTCAAGTACGTTCCAGCCTTTTGCACATCACCAAACAGTACAAAGTGTGTTTGAGTCGAGTTGTGGTCTAGCTGCTAAAGAGAAGAACATCGGGGGTGGGACTCCATACTTACACTATGGGTGGGACAGTAAAATCCCTTTCCCAAAATAAAGCTGAATATTTCAGCACTTTTTCACCTGCTTCCAATTAGATCTAGACTGGGTGTAGTTCGCTCCTTATACTTCGCTGCACCTTCCCAGCCTTCCTCGGCAGATGGACATAATCTTCAATCTGAAATAACCTGTGGTTCCTGGGAAGATACCAAGATCCCCACAAACACGCTTCACATGTGAGACGCACATAGAAGATGTGCTCATTTTTTCCCAGACACTCCTTTTAATTTCTAGGGATTGGTCATGTTTGGGTAGGGGAGGATGGTTTGCCATCTGCAATAGTAAAGTCCAGGGCTTCTTCATTGCATCACTTTCTCATCACACTGTGACCTAAGGATGGGGGTCAAACAAGACAGAGGATTGCAAAGGAACGTTACACATATATGATCACATGTGGGAAGTATGGTACATAGTGTGGTTTTAACATTCACGATGTAGATTAGAAACAAAGTTCTCTCACATCATCAACCAAATCTAATTGTAGAGAATGTAGAACACAAGCTTAAAAAATCCCTTTTCCCAGAGAATTGGCAATTACACAGGTACAGTTGATAAATATAATATATGGTGGCTAGTGCATAAATAAGCTCCTCAGGCAAATTTTTGTTTAAAGTCGCTTGTTTGTATGAAACACATTTTGACAGCAAACATGGTTTCCTCATTTATCCAACAACTTAACCCCTTAAGGACAAGGCCATTTTTCAATTTCTTTCCCTTAAGGACCAAGGCTATTTTTACATTTCTGCGGTGTTTGTGTTTAGCTGCAATTTCCCTCTTACTCATTTACTGTACCCACACATATTATATACCGTTTTTCTCGCCATTAAATGGACTTTCTAAAGACACCATTATTTTCATCATATTTTACAATTTACCATAAAAAAAATTATAAAATATGATGAAAAAATGGAAAAAAACACACGTTTTCTAACTTTGACCCCCAAAATCTGTTGCACATCTACAACCACCAAAAAACACCCATGCTAAATAGTTTCTAAATTTTGTCCTGAGTTTAGAAATACCCAATGTTTACATGTTCTTTGCTTTTTTTGTAAGTTATAGGGCAATAAGTACAAATACCACTTTGCTATTTCCAAACCATTTTTTTTCAAAATAAGCGATAGTTATATTAGAACACTGATATCTGTCTGGAATCCCTGAATATCCCTTGACATGTATATTTTTTTTTTAGTAGACATCCCAAAGTATTGATCTAGGCCCATTTTGGTCTATTTCATGCCACCATTTTACCGCCAAATGCGATCAAATAAATAAAATTGTTCACTTTTTCACAAACTTTTTCACAAATATCAGGTTTCTCACTGAAATTGTTTACAAACAACTTGTGCAATTATGGCACAAATGGTTGTAAATGCTTCTCTGGGATCCCCTTTGTTTAGAAATAGCAGACATATATGGCTTTGGCGTTGCTTTTTGGTAATTAGAAGGCCGCTAAATGCCGCTGCGCACCAAACTTGTATTATGCCCAGCAGTGACAGGGTTAATTAGGTAGCTTGTAGGGAGCTTGCAGGGTTAATTTTAGCTTTAGTGTAGAAATCAGCCTCCCACCTGACACATCCCACCCCCTGATCCCTCCCAAACAGCTCTCTTCCCTCCCCCACCCCACAATTTTCCCCGCCATCTTAAGTACTGGCAGAAAGTCTGCCAGTACTAAAATAAAAGTTTTAATTTGTTTTTTTTATTATTTAAAAAAATAATAATGATATTCTGCTGTGTAGGATCCCCCCCTTAGCCCCCAACCTGCCTGATCCCCCCCAAAGAGCTCTCTAACCCTCCCCCCACTAACTATTAGTAACCATTTTGGGTACTGGCAGCTGTCTGCCAGTACCCACTTTGCAAAATAACTTTTTTATTTTTTATTTAAACCTAACATTTTCTGTAGTGTAGCTGCCCCCCTCCATACCCTACACCCTCCCCCTCCCAGATCACCCCCAGATCACTCCTTGATCACCCCTCCACCCCACCACCCTCTTCCAGCCCAAAAAAAATTTCACATAATTGTGTTAGATCGCGATCGCGCGCGTGCACGCGCGATCGCGAACGCGCACCCGCCCCTCACCTTCAGCGCGCGCTCCCGCGCGCACCCGGCATAGTGAACAGCCGGAAGGAAGTTCCCCAGTGATGGGCCACCCACCCACCTCCCTGCAATGGCTCCCACCCACCAACGATCAGGCACCATCACTGGCCGATGCAGAGAGGGCCACAGAGTGGCTCTCTCTGCATCGGTGTGCCTAAAAAGGTATTGCAGTGATGCCTCAATATTGAGGCATCACTGCAATACCTTGAAAGCGGCTGGAAGCGATCAGGATCGCTTCCAGTCGCTTGAAACCCTTAACGACGTACAGGGTACGTCTCTGGTCTTTAAAGACCAGTTTGTGTAAGACGTACCCTGTACGACATGTGTCGTTAAGGGGTTAAAGGGATACTTAACCAAAATTTTTTCTTTTGAGATTCAGATAGAGCATGCAATTTTAAGCAACTTTCTACTTTACTCCTATTAACAATTTTTCTTCGTTCTTTTGCTATATTTATTTGAAAAATAAGGCATCTAAGCTAAGGATCCAGCAAATTTTTGATTCAGACCATGGACAGCACTTGTTTATTGGTGCTGTCCAATCAGCAAGGACAACCCAGGTTGTTCACCAAAAATGGGCCGGCATCTAAACTTACATTCTTGCTTTTCAAATAAACATACCAAGAGAATTAAGAAAATTTGATAATAGGAGTAAATTAGAAAGTTGTTTAAAATTGCCCGCGCTATCTGAATCACAAAAGAAAAAAAAATGGGTTTAGTGTCCCTTTAAGGCTTAAAGGTGACAGATTTTTACATGGCTAAATGCAAAGATGATATTTTACAATGCATATCTTTTTAAGATAAGTCTGCATTTAATTTGTTTTTATGTTTGTGGAGGTGTGTCCCAATTCTCCCTATGGAAGTTGTTCTTAATAGCAAGTAGGCAATTACTATTAAAGTGTTAGTCGTTTACAAACATGTGCTTCCTGTTGGTTTAAGTATACGTTTAAATAGAAGGGACATTATATACTAGATTTTTCTTTGCATAAATGTTTTGTAGATGATCCATTTATATAGCCCATACAGTTTTTTTTTTTTTTTTTTTTTTAAATGTATAGTTTTGCTTACTTTTAAATAACCTTGCTCTGATTTTCAGACTCCTAAACAAGCCCCAAAGATTTAGGAGAATACCAACGTATACCTATTCCAGCTTGCTTCTGTTTGTATAAAGGGTCTTTTCATATGCAAAGGAAGGGGGAGGGGGGAGTGTCTGCTATTTCCCACTCGCAGTGGGTGTTCCAATAACCTTTTAAACAGAGCTAAACTGGAAGCTTCTAAGTAAGTTTTTAAACTGTTTTATTCTGGATTTTATAATCAGTATCTGTGCATATTATTCTTTATAGCAGTGTCTATTACATGCAGTTAAATGAAAATTGGTGTATATTGTCCCTTTACTTTACCTCTTAATCTTGAATTAATGCATTTTTTTAATTAATCAACGGGATAACTTTAGACTATATTTCTTTACTTTCCATTACTTCCTGTCACTCTCCCTCTCTCTCTTCCCATCCTTCTTTTTTTATTTACAAAGCATGAGCCCTATAAAATGTACAAAAACTGATGATTCATACTATTCGGACCCCCTGATTAAAAAATGACAATGAAATTGATCTAACGTCTACAGTATTTAAAGGGACAATGCACTGTGATATTGCCTTCCCTTTAATGTGTTCCTGATTATCCATTTTACCTGCTGGCGGTTATACAAATGTTTACAAATAGCTTCTTTACCATTATTTTGTCATCTGAAATAGCTGTTTTTGGCGGTTGTATCCCCACCTGTACTGACAATTTAAGAACATAAGTACTGGTTGAAGAAAGCTAAGGTGCTGAAGAAATCACACTCCTAGTGGAAGTCAGAAAAGACAGATACTAAAATGTTAATTTTCAATTCTATCTCTCTAAGGCCCTGATATTCAAAGATTATCCAGCATGGAGAGCAATATTAGTTCAGACTCACAAAGGCTGAACTCAATGGGCGAGATTACATATGCGGCGCAGGCTTCAGAGTAACTGCAAAAACTTGTGAACCCCCGTAATTTCACCTCGCACATCAGGGTATCACATATACGGCGCCGGCAGTTCATAAAGTGCCGTAAGTTGAATGGACTATCGATGTCCAGAAATGAGCATAAATACAAATTTCTGGAGTCACCAGTGACTTACAGCACTTTAGAAACTGCCGGCGCCTAAGAAAATAAGAAAATGTAAAATCTCCCGTAAAAGTCTAACCCGTCTCCCAAAAATAAACCCGACACGTAAAACCCCTATATCCGCCATCAAACCCACATCGGAACTAATAATAAAAGTATTAACTCCTAAACCAACAACCCCCCACAACGCAATATACCTAATTAAACTATTAACCCCTAATCTGCCATTCACCCACATCGCCATCTACCTAATAAAAGTATTAACCCCTAAATCGGCCAACCCCAACATCGCAAACTACCTAATAAATGTATTAACCCCTAATCCGCCAAACCCACATTGCAAAGTCCCTATTAAAACTATTAACCCTTAATCTGCCAATAATCCACATTGCAAAGTACCTATTAAACTAACCCCTAATCCGCCATTAACCAACATCGCAACAAACCTTATAAATCTATTAACCCCTAATCCGCCAAACCCACACAACTCAATAATCCTAATAAACCTATTAACCCCTATACCGCCAAACCCACACAACGCAAATAACTAATTAAATTACTAAGCCCCCTAACCTAACACCCCCTAAATTAACCCCAATTACCTAAATTAAAAAATACTAAGTTACAAACAATTAAAATAAAAAACGTAACATTACTTAAAAATAAACTAATATTAAATTAATCAAAGATTACAAAAAAAATGAAAAATTCTAACATTACTTAAAATAATAAACCAAATGATCAAAAATAAAAAAATTATACCTAATCCCTATGAAAATAAAAAAGCCCCCGCAAAATAAAAACACCCCCTAATCTAATGCTAAACTACCAATAGCCCTTAAAAGGGCCTTTTGTACGGCATTGCCCTAAATTAAACAGCTCCTTTACCATAAAAAATAATAAGTCCCCCTCTAACAGTAAAACCCCCCACCCACCAAAAGGGGCATTTGTATGGCATTGCCCTTAAAAGGGCAGTCAGCTCTTTTACTGCCCTTAAAAGGGCATTCAGCTCTTTTGCAAAGGCCCACTAAAACACTAATCTAAAAATTTTAAAAAAAAAAGCCTAAGTCTAACCCCCAGATAGGTACTCCCGGTTCCTGAAGTCCGGCGGTGAAGTCTTCTTCCAAGCGGCGATATCTTCTATTTTCTTTCAGGAACAAGCCGGCGCGGAGCACGGAACTGAAGACTGGTGACCGCGGAACTGAAGACCAGTGATGGCGGAGCTTGGAGATCCTCTTCGTATGATCACCGCCGCACATTGAGGATTGAATTCAAGGTACGCGTTTAAATATAAGGTACCTTGAATTCCTATTGGCTGATTTGAGTCTTCACATTCAAATTAGCCAAAAGGATGAGAGCTACTGAAATCCTATTGGCTGATTTGAACAGCCAATATGATTTCTCCATTTTCGCCACGTAAGTCCTTACGCTGAATATATGATACAGATTTGCAACGCGGTTCTATGTTAGCTTATAAGAGTAAAAATTGCGGGCAACGGGTGAAATATACTCGCCGCATTTATATGCGGCGCTGTATATGTGATACCAAAACCACATAAAAACCGGCGTCGCCCGCAAAAGCCAGCAACGCTGTAATCTTGCCCAATGAATTTTCAGAAGAAAAAAGGACAGAACTGTCCAGCACGGCGATATCTCTTTCATTTATACATGTGAAGCAACGCCAAGCTCAGTGCAATATGAAAGTTTTGTTACACTTTCACTTTGTGCATTGTATTTATATTACTATATATTTTAGATTGGGTCATTTCTGTATTGTTGCATTTAAGCTTTGCACTTTCTCATTTGTAATTTAATACATTTAAATTTTGATTTAGCAGTAATTTTACACATTCTGATTACGCTTTAAAAGTGTCTGTGTTACTTTAATAACTTAGGATCATACTTTGTATAAAATGACATTGCACTTTGTATTTTCTACATTGGAAACTGACAGTTTCAGAAAGTGGGAGGGACAGGGGAGTTCCCAGGGTATGTCTGAAGCTCTCTCACAAGTTGTGAAATTTTCTAAGCATTTTAAACAAGATGATCTTACTGATTTGTCTCATCAGCTGGTTGCAGGTGAAGTTTGCTTACAATTCACGTTACACTTATTATAACTAACAGAAAAGTAATATGAACTAAAATATAGACAGCAGCAAATTAAATTGTAGTGAAAACATTTCAGTTTAATTTAGAATTTATTCAAACAGAGCCTTTATATCAGCCCCAGGGGTTCTCTAGTAACCTTGTCTCTCCCAAGTAAAATGTTGCATCCCAGGGAGTTTCATTGCTTTCTATGGAGGCATCTTTCCTGTGAAGTCAGCACTAAATTCTCTCTCTAAACTAGAGAATGTTTGTTTATCTTGCCCATAGAAAGTAATGACGCACTCTGTTAAACTGAAGCTGACAGTTTTTCATTTTTAATTTAAATAAAAGACATGCAAAGGGCAGTATAATTTATTATATATATATATATATATATTGTGCTGCCTCAATGAGGCATAGAATATTACATAGCCTCTGTTATGTTCATGTTGTTATAGTTAAGAAATCATATATTTTATGCCATTGTTTCTTGGCTTCCCTGTGTTTGTTCTGTACTGCCATCTACTGACACATGTTGGTAATGCTCCTGTTTTCCAGTATCTTACCCCTGACCTTATTATGCATTTCCTTTTTGTGTATTGCTCCGCCCTTGTAGTTTTATGATGTTTTCCTGTGTCATGGCTGCAGCTAACAGCCTCATGTTACAAGCACTCGTGTTAATACATTGCAATCTACGATCAGTATCATCTTTTGACCGCAAAATACTTTAACCATTCATTCATCTGCTGTATTCATTATCTGCTGTAACCTGATATTCAGAATAAAGCAACTTTGTGGATGAACAAGGTATTGGTGAGTTCAGCTATCTGACAAGGATTGTCTGCAGTGATTGTATCTTCTTATACAGGCCAGGCATAGAGGTCTCAGCAAGGGATAGATCATTATTACAACTATCTGAGTCAGAATAGTCAAAAGATGTATAGAATTCCTACAGCCTGCTATGTATATGTGTGTGTTTAATCTGCAATCAAGCTCAGGGTCATCCACCATCTTGTGAAAGCACATGTTGCACAAGTTTACTACACTTCATCTGAATGTTGAAAACTGTTTATCTGCATTGAACTGTTACCCCACCTGTCTAAGCTGCTGTTTGCCTTCTTAAAGAGACAGTACCATTTTTTGCAAAACTTTAAAAAATGTCTAGACAAGGCTCTGAGCACTCTTTTATAGCCGAACCTACGCAGATACATCATGCCTCTGAACCCACAGACATACAGGAAGCAGATCCTGCAGATATTGCTGAACAGAGTGTAAGACCCAAACGGACAATAAAACCGACACATAAACTCAGAGAAAACTATGAACTCACTAGAGATGAGTACTCCAGCAATCTGTCAGACCTATGGGACAGAATTTCACAATGCATGTCAGTTTTGTCACACTTTAATGATCAACCAGCCAAATTGAGAGACTCTATAGATCACCTATCTGCTGCATATGAACGCTACCAGCGGCTGTCTGCAAAATACACAGCCTTCTTACAGGACTTTAATATAGAGGACTCTTCAGCAGAACTGACTAGGACTGATGCACTGGACCAACATAGAGATCTCTTAGTGCAAACGGCTAAAGAAAAGGCAGAGTTCCGCATTGCTCAACTGCAGGAGACCAGATCTCATAGATCCACATCAACTAAGCTCACTGCACGTTCTTCTAGATCCTCTCGCTCCAGAAGTTCAACATTAAGCAACAAGCTAATAGAGGCCCGTGCTGATGCGGAATCAAAAAAAGTGCAAAGCTCCTTTACCAGAAGGGAAGCAGAATTGGAAGCACAAATGGCTGCCCAGCAAGCACAAATGGCTGCCCAGCAAGCAGAGGTGGATTCCCAAATAAAGGTTCTGCAAATGGAAAAGAAAGAAGCAGCAGCCCTAGCAAGGCTGAAAGTCCTTGAACAAGCAATGGGAGAAAGTACTAATTCAGATTGCCATATCCCAGCAGATCTGGAAGACCCAGTTGAACGCACTAGTAAATATGTGCTAAAGCATAATAGTTGCAACGATACAGAGTCATCTCCTGTGCCTACTACTAATACCATCGTTCTCAATCTCAACACAGAGACCTCTCAGTACCAAACGCCTGAGCCTCTTCAAATCCACAACACAAGTGCATCTAAGCAGCAAACCGCATCACCTCCCGCTGACAATAAGGTGACTTCCAGTGACAAGCCACAGCTAGCAGAAGCCTTAGAGACTACACCACAGTTGAATGCTCTTGCAACATCATTTTATCCTGGTAAACTTCACCCCTCTTCACCAAAGAACTTTCACACCCAAGGGGTTCCTCAAGTTACTTTGGCACCAAAGAGTGAGAAATCAGACTTGACTGACTTTGCCAGATACATGATATGCCGTGAGCTCATTAACACAAGCCTCTCAAGGTTTGACGACTGTCCAGAGAGCTACAGGGCCTGGAGATCAACCTTCAAGGCTGCTACCGCTGATCTCGACCTTACAACCAAGGAGGAACTTGATTTGCTCATAAAGTGGCTGGGGCCGGAATCTGCAGATCGTGTTAAAAGACTGAGAACAGTACATGTTGACCACCCAGATGCAGGCCTCGTTGCTGCATGGGCAAGACTTGAGCAAGCCTATGGTAGCTCTGAAGCCATAGAAAGAGCTCTGTTCAAGAGACTGCAAAACTTCCCAAAAATAGGAAGCAAAGACTATCGCAAGCTCCAAGAATTAAGTGACCTCCTCATGGAGCTAGAGTTGGCAAAGACAGACCCACGTGTACCTGGACTAAGCTTTCTGGACACTGCTCATGGTGTCAATCCTGTGGTGTCTAAACTGCCATATAACCTGCAAGAGAAATGGGCACAACAGGGCTCAAGATACAAAAGAGACTATAACGTATCCTTTCCTCCATTTTCATACTTTTGCAGGTACATCAGCGATCAAGCCTGGATGAGAAACGATCCCAGCTTCAGCTTCTGTGAACCCAACTTGCCTGCTTCATCATCCTTACCAACATCATCAAGGTATGATAACATTGCAGCTAAATGTAGAGACTTTAATAGAACAATATCTGTTAAAAGGACATACATCTCATCACCCGTATCCTCTCCTGCAAACCAGAGTGACTCAGGCGAGAGAGATAAAGACCCTAATCGTCAGTGCCCTATTCACAGGAAGCCTCACCCTCTTAAGAAATGTCGTGGGCTTAGGGCAAAGACTTTACAAGAGCGCAGGGAGATTCTCCAGAAACTTGGAGTATGCTATAGGTGTTGTGCTTCTTATGGTAACTTTGCTAAAGACTGTAAAGATGTTATAAAGTGCACAGAATGCAGTAGCGACAGACATGTTACAGCTATGCATCCTACTCCACTTCCAGACAACCCACAGCAGCTAACTGACTCCACCCCTGTCTCAATTCATGGCGGGGAGCAACAAAGTCGTGCTCCAGTCACAACGAGTGTTTCCTCTGCATGTACAGAAGTCTGTGGAGAAGGCTTAGACTACAAATGCTGTGCCAAGGTATGTCTAGTCAAGATTTACCCACAGGATCAACCTGAGAAAGTTGCTAGAATGTATGCTATAATAGATGAACAGAGCAACAGATCCCTGGTTAAGCCTAAATTCTTTGAGATCTTCAGCATAGAGGGTAATGCAACACCATATACTCTCAGAAACTGCTCTGGTCGTGTAGAGGCCTTTGGCAGAAGGGCCAATGGATTCATGGTCTCTCATATCAAAGGAAATGAAGGCATACCCCTACCAACATTAGTCGAGTGTGACCAGATACCAGGCGAAAGGGAAGAGATTCCTACTCCAGAGGCTGCCTATCACCATCCTCACTTAAGGCACCTTGTTGATGAGATTCCGGCAATGGACATGAATGCTGAAATCTTGGTCCTGCTAGGAAGAGGCATTCTCAGAGTACATAAAGTACGCGAGCAGTGCAATGGACCTGACAATGCCCCTTATGCACAAAGACTTGATCTAGGCTGGGTGATAGTGGGCGATGTAAGCTTGAATAGTATGCGTACGTCATCTGAGATCCACTCATTCAAAACTTACATATTAGAAAATGGACGTGCATCCCACTTCAAACAGTGCTCTCGCCATCATGAAGTAAGGGAGAAGCCTTCTGACATCATCCAAATACCTGATGTTACTCCTATCCTTTGTGATGACAATCCGGGTACCACAGTGTTTTGTACTACAAGTGATGACAACAAAATAGCCTTGTCAGTTGAAGACAGGAAATCATCTAAGCCCAAACAATGGCATTATGTTCCATCTGAAATTAATCCTGCAGATCATGCCACCAGGCCAGTGTCTGCAAGTGTCTTTGCAAATTCTTCTTGGTTAACAGGCCCTGAATTCCTGCTGGATCATCCAGAAGAAACCACAGCTGATGTCTTCAGTCTTCTAGAACCTGACAACGATCCAGAGATTCGTCCTGAAGTAAAAACCCTTGTCACCAGAACTGAACAAAGACTCGTCTTGGGCTGTCAATGCTTTGAACATTTCTCCAAGTGGACAAGACTTGTACGTACCATTGCAAGGTTAGTCCACATTGCACACTGCTTTCACATAAAGCCCACAGATGCTCACTGTCAAGATTGGCATGTGTGCCAAAGGTTTCTTTCTGCAAAGGATATTGCTGAAAGTGAACTGTTCATAATAAGCAGTGTACAACAGGATGTCTTTGGCTCAGAAAGTAAATGTATCCGTGACAAGAGGGGCATTCCAAAAAACAGTCCTATAGCTAACCCTGTCTTTGACAATGATCATTCCGAGCCAGCTCCACCACTTCAAAAACTCCAAGAGTGCTGGTACCTGCCTTTCTTCGGAGTGTATCATCCACATAAGCCAAAACAAATCAGGGTAGTGTTCGACTCCGGTGGCCAAGCAAATAGCAAACGATGGGCAGTGCTGTTCACTTGCATGAGTGTGTGTGCAGTACACATTGAAGTAATAGAATATATGGATACCTCAAGTTTCATAAATGCTCTAAGGTGATTCCTTGCCATCAGAGGACCAGTCAAAACATTAAGATCTGACTGTAGAACTAATTTTGTTGGAGCCTGTCGAGAGCTACATCTCAACTCTAGGCCAATTCAAGACCTTTTAGCTGAAAAGGGCTGTACATGGATTTTCAATCCTCCTCATTCTTCCCATATGGGTGGCTCCTGGGAGAGAACGATAGGCATCACACGTAAAATACTGGACTCCATGCTTATGGACTTGAAATCCACAAGACTCACCCATGAGATTCTAACTACCTTCCTGGCAGAAGCATCTGCCATAATCAATTCAAGACCACTTGTTCCAGTTTCTGTAGATCCAGAGGCCCCAACTCTCCTCACTCCAGCTACTCTTCTTACCCAGAAGCTTGGGTCTGTTCCTGTTCCACCTGGAGACTTTAAAACAGGAAATCTGTGCTACAATCAGTGGAAGCGAGTACAACACCTTGCCAGCTGCTTCTGGAATCGCTGGAAGATGGAGTATCTCTCTACTCTGCAAGGACGCAAGAAATGGCAACGTCTGAACCCTAACATCAAGGTTGGAGATCTTGTTCTCCTCAAGGACCAGCAAGCTGAAAGAATCGAATGGCCCATGGGACTGATTGTAAAGAGCATTCCTAGTGATGATGGAAAGGTGCGTAAGGTGGAGGTGAAAGTTGCAAGACAAGGGACTATAAAAACTTTCATTAGACCGATCACGGAACTTATCTTGCTCTTGCCCTTTGGAGAATGAACTTACTTATGTATGCTGTTGGATTCTTCCTGTGACTTCAAGAAGGAAGTATCTTGAACTTTAATTGACACAACTTGAAGTTTATATTATTGTTGTTGTTGCATTATATGTATGTTCTCCTTATATCTTTCAGGTCTTCAAGACATCTCTGCAAATTACACTGTTATGCATAACTTCCGTTATGATTTAAATAGTGACATTTATTATACCAGACGGGGAGTGTGCTGCCTCAATGAGGCATAGAATATTACATAGCCTCTGTTATGTTCATGTTGTTATAGTTAAGAAATCATATATTTTATGCCATTGTTTCTTGGCTTCCCTGTGTTTGTTCTGTACTGCCATCTACTGAAACATTTTGGTAATGCTCCTGTTTTCCAGTATCATACCCCTGACCTTATTATGCATTTCCTTTTTGTGTATTGCTCCGCCCTTGTAGTTTTATGATGTTTTCCTGTGTCATGGCTGCAGCTAACAGCCTCATGTTACAAGCACTCGTGTTAATACATTGCAATCTACAATCAGTATCATCTTTTGACCGCAAAATACTTTAACAATTCATTCATCTGCTGTATTCATTATCTGCTGTAACCTGATATTCAGAATAAAGCAACTTTGTGGATGAACAAGGTATTGGTGAGTTCAGCTATCTGACAAGGATTGTCTGCAGTGATTGTATCTTCTTATACAGGCCAGGCATAGAGGTCTCAGCAAGGGATAGATCATTATTACAACTATCTGAGTCAGAATATATATACAGTATATACAAAGTATGAGCCTAATTTGTTACCCTGCAGAAATTGTGAAGGCATAATAATAAATTGAAAAATCACAATCCTAAATACACTGCTGTATACAAAATAAAATAGAAAATAGAAAGTGCAAAGTTTTATTGTAATAAAATTTAATCTGAAGTGTAAAGTATTATAAAATACAAAGCACAAAGTGTAAATGCAGCAGAACTCTCATGTCATGCAGTGCTATATTGCACTGGGCTTGTCTCTCCTTCACATACAGAAATGCAGGGAACGCCCCTTGGAGAAGTAAAGCAAAAGCTACCACTTTATTAAACATTATGCCTATAATACGATAATGCATTATTTGTAATTCAAAACTGCCTACTTTGTGTCACTGAGCAACATTTGGTTCATTTCCATCTTTCTTTAAAGGGACATGAAACCTAGGTTCTTTGCTGTTTCTGAGCTTACCTAGATAAACCTTTCAGCAAAGTATAACAAGAGAAGGAAGCAAATGAAATAATAGAAGTAAATTGACAAGTTGTTTAAAACTGTTTGTTCTATCTGAATCATGAATGTCTAATTATGACTTTACTGTCCTTTTAAATGACATATCAAGGAAAAACAAATTTTCAGACCAAAGCTAAGAGGTCAAAGTGTAAAGCAAGGGTGTCCAACCTTCTCACATAAGGAGCTTGTGAGCAATTTTTTAAAAATATTATTTATTGAAATAAAAATCATATGCTGTGTTTATAGAAAACCAAACAACAATTGAGTAATGATTTAGGGCTAGATTACAAGTGGAGCACTAATTTTATGTACGCCAACAAATGGGCATATTCAACCGTTAACGGATGTGCGATAGACAACCAGTCATTACAAGTGGTTGGTTATTGCTACTGAGACCTTGCGGTAGCAATTAGCACTCAGAAAATTAACCAGTGATCAGATCTCTGGTTAATTTTTCAAAGTGCCCCAATTGCCCCCAAAATAAAGAGTCTTTTATTTTTTCATGAGAAAAAAAGTAGCATTTTTTTTCATAAAAAAAAATATTGCACGGAGCAGATTCTAAGGGTTAAAAGTGGCAGTTGTGGGGTGTTAGAAAAAAAACCGCACTGAAAAGTGACTTTACATTGTGGTCTATGGGAACTGTGTGTTCCCTGTAAATATATATGTATATGCTTATTTACATATATATTTATGTGTTAATATGCGTATATACACAATTTTAACACATAAATATATATGTATATATATTGTATTGGATGTCAATCTTACTAATGGACCAATGAGAGATCACAAAGGGGGCGGGCCAATATCGTATAGTCACTGAGAGCTAAAATTGAGAGTAAACATAAAGAGGATTCACAGTAGGAATGCAGCCTCTGATCTCACAGGTCAGTAGAGTTCCCTATAGAAGAAGTTATGTTTTATGCATATGACAAATCAGTTAATATTCATGGTCTTAACATAAAGCTAAATATAATTTTTTGTTTCACAAAGCTAATAAAAAAAGGTACCCTTCAGAGGAAAATGCTTTTTTTTCACTGTGTTGCTGAGCTATATATATATATTCATTTAAATTATGATTGAGATTAAAATCCTCCATTTCATACAAGTAAAGCAACAGAATTATTGCACAAGCAACATTTATGCAAGTATCCCCACTTCCCTTTACCCAGGAACACCCGGTATACAAACTTGCCTGTTTAAAGGCCCACTTTAAATAACCAGCCATTACAAAAAATGCCCCTCCCCAATTGCCCCCATATAAGGTGTACAGTTCCCTTCATAAAATTAAAAAAGATAGTAGCATCTTTATTTTTTTTAATTTTTTTTTTAAAACTGCATAAAGCAGTTATAAGGGGTTGAAGTGAGGGGATGTGGGGCGTTTGAAAAATAAACGGCACTGAAAAGTGCCTTTACATTGCAGTCTATGGGGACTGTGTTTTAAAGTGTAAATATATATATATTTATGTGTTAATATGTGTATATACAGATACAAACACATAAGTATACTGTGTATGTATATCTTCATATACATATATATTTAAAATTTGCTGCCCAATGCTGTGCAACTTACTACCCTGCGCTAAGCATGAGAAGGAGGCTCCCATTGGAGCATATGGAAGCGCACTCTCGTAAGCATTAGGTTGCATTCTCATTGTGCTTAAAGGGACACTGAACACAATTTTTTTTTCTATCATGATTCAGATAGAGCATACAATTTTAAGCAACTTTTTAATTTACTCCTATTATCGCATTCTTTTCATTCCCTTGGTATCTTTATATGAAATGCAAGAATGTAAGTTTAGATGCCGGCCCATTTTTGGTGAACACACTGTGTTGTTCTTGCTGATTGGTGGGTAAATTCACCTACCAATAAACAAGTGCTTTTCATGGTCTGAACCAAAAAAAATAGCTTAGATGCCTTCTTTTTCAAATAAAGAAAGCAAGAGAACGAAGAAAAATTGATAATAGGAGTAAATTAGAAAGTTGTTTAAAATACTCTGAGCATGGCACTGCAGCAGTTCCAGAAACAAAGCTTCATACTTTTTTATCTGTACCTGTCTCATACACCATGGGCCCGATCCGATATGCAGCGTTGCCCGCAAAAGCCGGCGACGCCAGATTTTGCGCGATTTTGGTATTATATATACGGCGTAGCATACAAGTTACGCGCGTATATTTCACCCTTCGGCCGTATTTTTTTTACCCATAGACTAACATAGAACGGCACGCAATTTGGTATCCAATATACAGCGTAAGGACTTACGTGCGCAGAATTCAGAAAATCTACTCCATTCTCATCTAGCCACAAATTGCAGGCGCATGAACCCTTGCACTGACTAAAAAAACAACGTAACTCCCTGGAAGCCTTAACAAACACATACATTTAAGCAGCATCTCAAGGTTAAAGGGACAGTATACTATGATATTGCTTTTTTAAGGTTTATTTGTGTATTTGAAATAGTTTGAAGCCACAACATAATCAAATGGATTGAGCTTGTAGGTACTTTATCACATTGTGGACATATACTTGCTTATTTACTTCAAATTGTATTACCTTCATCTCTTTAGAACCCACTGGAGTGTAATTTATTCTAATGCTAACACAGCTTGGCACTGATGCCAAAATATATAAAGGGACAGTCAAGTTATTTCAAACTACTTTCAGATTTAATTAGAACACTTGCTTTGTTCTCTTGGTATTCTTAGTTGAAAGCAAAACCTAGGATGGCTCATATGATCATTTCTAAGACCTTGAAGGCTGCCTCTTTGCAATTGTGTCAAACCAATCACAGACACCACAACCTCTCACCTGCAGACTTAAAACACCTGATAATGCCCACCCTATCAGTAACATCACTACTATATATACAAATGGGTCAATTTATATTGGATGTGAGATACATTGATTTACATCTTAGAAGTGAATATTACTATATGTACCCTTCATAAACAACTATTGTGGATGTGAGTTATAGTACAAGAATATGTCATAAACAGGATAATATTACCTTTTTTGGGCCATTTCCACACAGGCCTTATTATAAGTTTTAACAATATTAGTGTACTAAAATACACCTCACATGGATGTGGATGACAATTATATGGTAAATAACAGAGGACAAGATTTATGGTGAACTATAAGAATATGTATTTCTTTTTTGGCTTCTTGGATGAGGGAGCTGAGGTGGCTGTAGTGGATTGCCTTGTTCTCCTGGTTTGAGAAGGTTCTTCTGTTTCTTCTGGTGTGCTTGCCACAGATGATAGGCTGGAGGCAGTGTCCTGCTGGTGTGTAAAGTGCTCAACCAACACACCCAAGAGTTGATTTTGTTCTCTCCATCTATTGTCCATTTGCATCTGCATATCAGACAGAATACGCATCATCTGTGATTGGTTATGAACAGTTGCACTTAACAATGCTGCTATGTCCCTCTGTAGCTCTATGCTACGTTGTTGTCTCCTCTATTGGCTCCTGAAGAACCTCTCTTGGCCTCTTTGTATATTCTCTGTGCTTGTTATGAGCCTCCTCTGGAGGCTCTTGAGCAGCAGGGCTTCTAGGTGCTTGAGGTGCAGGTTCAGCTGCATCTGCTGGTGCTTGAGGTGCAGGTTCAGCTGCATCTGCTGGTGCTTGAGGTGCAGGTTCAGCTGCATCTGCTGGTGCTTGAGGTGCAGGTTCAGCTGCATCTGCTGGTGCTTGAGATGCCGGTTCAGCTGCATCTGCTGCTGCTTGAGTACTTTCAGCTATATGTTCTTCTGCAGATGGTGGAGCTCTTCCAAGTGAAGAGGATGGTGGTGCTCTCCCAAGTAAAGAGGATGGTGGTGCTCTCCCAAGTGAAGAGGATGGTGGAGCTCTCAGGGTGGATTGATAGTCCCACTGATGACCAGTCTGTGACCACTCAGTCTGTCCAGTTAGCACTTCTTGTGACATAGCCTGTGTGTAAAAGCCATGACTGCCCTGAGATTGTGTTGGGGGGGGGGGGGGTAAATAAATGGACCCTTTGTGGCTGTCTTGGCTCCCCCTCAAATCCAAAAGAAGAATATTCCTCTGGCCAGGAATCTTGCCAGGGGTCATATGGTGGCATCACTTCCGGGTCCTCAACTGAAGCCATCCAACCCTGCTCATGCCTGGGAGCATAATGTTCACGTGGTTGCCTGAAGACTGGTGGTGGTGGCTGCATGCCTGTGACTGGTGGTGGTGGTGGAGGTGGCGGCATGCCTGTTTGCATCCTGGTGACAGGAGGTTCTGTGGAGAAGTCAAATGATGAGAGGGATTAGTACAGTCATATATATGTCCATGTGGGCATACAATGTACATTGATACATGCTAGGGCCTAAACTGATTCTCATTTCAAACTCTATAACATGCATGTGCACATTGTGATTTGTGATATGAGGGATTTTAATATGTGCAGTATAAAGGTATGTGTTTCATACAATAGTTATGTGTACATGTCAATGATGGAGAAAATGTGTTCTTTATGTGACACTATGGTGCTTTAGCCTGATGTAGGCACTGAACCTGCTTTCTTGAGCTAAAAGTATTGTGATGGCTATAGTGTCCATTTACTGAAAACTCTGCATGTGGCTTGTGGCCTGTGTTACTCTGAAACATGTTAGTATTGCACTATTCCACCTCATATCATGAATTGCATTGTGTTAAGTAGCATTAATGTCAAATATAATTGTAGATGTTTTTGTTAGTAGGCCAAATACCATGCTCCTCATTGTGTACATGAATGTGTGACATTAAAGGATGTTATATCTCAAATACATATAATACTGGTGTGTGGGATGTTACTCACCAGCATGATGTGCTGTGGTAGCAGCCCCTGAGTCACGAGCCCCTGGAAGTCCACGGACTGCTGTGATACTCAGGGACCTGCGTATCATCTCCTGCCAGGTGTTGTATTCTATGTCCAGGGGTGGACCACCGCCTGTTCCCCTCTGGTGCATGGCTTCCTGCCCCATCTTTTCTTTCACCCGCCTCTTGCAGTCGTTCCACCGCTTTTTAAGGCCATCAACAGTCCTCCTCTGCAGGGCCACACTGTACCGCCAACCATGCCGTTTTATGCCTTTTGGCAATGCCTTTGCCCTTCTCCTGGCCAAAAAGGGCACTGTGATTGTCCATGATGGCCTGGACTAGGGCAACATTCTCATCGAATGAGAAGTTTGGACATCTTATCCTCTCATCCTCTGTGGACACCTGGCTTGTTCCCTGTGATGTCCCTGGTGTGGGTTCCTCCCTATCCTCTCCCTCCTCCCTCCTTCTGTCCCCATGTGCACCCTCTGTCCCTCTTCTAGATGTGCCTGGTCTCTGGGGCTCTCGGGCATCTCCCCTCCCATCATCCCTTCTAGCTCTCCCTCTCCCCACTCCACTTACTCCCTGACGGGGACCCCACTGCTCCTCCTGTCATCTACAATACTCCTCTCCCTGCCACTCCTCTCCCCTCCGTCCTACCTCTCCCTGCCTTCCTCACACTACACACACTCACACTCACTCCCAGTTCAATCACACACAATCACAACCAAACACTCAGCCTATCACACTGTAAAATTGAAATAAAATGTGTGAGGTGTTTGAAAAAAAGGTGTGGTGTATTTGTATATGCATGTATGCAATATGTGTGCAATAAGTAAAAATATGTGTAAGTGTACAAGCTTAATCAACCAACAATGCGACCTAACTAACTCTGTTTGCGCCTCTCTCTCTACTCCGACTAATCCTCCACTCCATTGTAGTGTGCTGTAGCTCAATGAACCATCCAAACACACTGAAGAAAATGGCGGCTGCCCATGGGTTTATATATGACTTTTGAATAGCGTAATTACGTGGCGCATTTTTAGATGGAGTTGCGGTTCATTTTTACGAGTGTTAGCCTAATTTGCATAAAACTACTCTTTATTGAGACTTTATGTGGACAAAATACAGGCGTAAGTTACTTGCGACTACTAAAATGTGTATTTGCGCACTTTTCGGAAGTCCTACTTACGCAAGTTTAGCATCTAACGGCGCAGTATATGTAATACCCTGATGTGCGAGGTGAAATTACGGGTGGCGCGGGTTCCCTCGCTTGCGCCGAAAACTACGCCGTATATCGGATCGCGCCACAGGTATAGGTTAACTGTTATATTTGTCCACTTGTCCCTATAATGAGAACTTGGTGCTTTATCATCCTTTAAATGAAGATTGTGGGGTCTGATGTCCAAGGTAGTTCCTTCTCTATTTTATAAATCATATTTGATTGGACAGCCACCATTATTATACTCATTATTCACTTTTAGTCAAATGTGTGCGCTTTTCTGTACACTACTCTTGTTTGCCTGTATATGGTATATCTTATGCTTGTCTCTGACTGGTTTTGTATCTTAGTATCCTAACCTCCAATAGTCTAGCTCCAGATAACGGAAAGTAAGTCCTCTTAATGATCGTTTGGTTCTATAAAGGTTAAGTTATGATAACATAGTCGGTATTTAAATCCACCTAACAATGCCCTGCTTAATTTTCTAGTTGGAATGAATAGCGGTCTATATATTGCTGATGCTGACCAAAAATAAAAAGCGGCTAAACATATAGGGCAAGATTACAAGTGGTGCGCTAACAGTTATGCACAAGTGATATCGTATTTATTGAGGCTGTTTGTGGGCGTCGGATGTAGCACGCATATTACAAGTTGAAAGTAGATATGATTGCTTGAGCACAATTGAATTTAATGTGCATCAGGAGAGCTATGGTTAACTCTTACGCTTAAATAAAAAGTGTCACAAAACACTTCAATAATATTTTTAATAGTACAGTTACACTCATAATAACACTATCTAATAACATTATTTAAAAAAATATTGCACAAAAAAGTTATAGGGGCTCAAATATATGACGTCTCAGGTATACTGCAAAGGGCTTTAACATAGAGATACACATATACATGTCTAAATGTGTGTATATATATATATATTTATGAATTTGTATGGGTATATATGTATTTACAGACATATAAACACAAATGCATATGTAAACATATACAGACACACACATATATATATATATATATATATATATATATATATATATATATATATATATATATATATATATATATATATCAGTGCATTGGAGCCCTTTTCAGTCGATGAAAACATGTAAAAGCATAATAATGCAATATTCATATTTAATAAAGTGTTATACTATGTATTTACTGTAAATATTTCACATCCCAATGTTCTGCACATAGCAGAAGTATTTTTAAATGCATGTTCCTATATTTAGCTGTATATATCTATACCTATATATAATTATATTTAGGCATCTATATATATTGTACCAAAATACTATCAGTTATATATAGAAATATGTATTTATGAATAAATAGAACATATTCTTCTATGTGAAGAACATTGGAATGTGATATATTCATATTTTCATGTCAGGTTAGCACACTTAAGAATATGCTATCGGGTAAATATATTTGATAAATTCGTATTGATATTATGCAGGAAAGAAACAATTTAAAGGAACACTGAACCCACATTTTTTCTTTTGTGGTTTAAATAGAGCATGCTATTTTAAGCAACTTTCTAATTTACTCCTATTATCAAATTGTCATCATTCTCTTGGTATGTTTATTTGAAAAGCAAAAATGTAAATTTAGATGCCGGCCCATTTTTAGTGAACAACCTGGGTTGTTCTTGCTGATTGGTGGATAAATTCACCCACCAATAAACAAGTGCTGTCCAAGGTTCTGGACTGGCTCCTTAGCTTAGATGCATTCTTTTTCAAATAAAGATAGCAAGAGAACGAAAAAAAAAAAGATAATAGGAGTAAATTAGAAAGTTGCTTAAAATTGCATGCTCTATCTGAATCACGAAAGAAAAAAATTGGGTTCAATGTCCCTTTAAGCACAGTAGAAATTGTAATAAAATTACACTGCACATGTAAAAAAAAACACTGTGAAATTCATATGCATATATGCACTTGCTCTCCATTCTCCTCTTCAACAGCAATCTTCTTTTGTTTTATGCACCTTACCCAGACCATACAGATTTGAAAATCTGTACAAAAGTACTTTATTAAAAGAAATGCAACTGAGTAGGTATTTAGTAGGTAACATGATTTGTAACAAAGACTTGACATGATGTAATATAGTTCAGTGATTTTTAACCTTTTTTTTGCCGTGGCACACTTTTTTACATTAAAAAATCCTGCGGCACACCACCATCCCAAAATTTAAAAAAAAATCACACATTGTAGCCTAATACAGCATATATATATACACATACACACAAACACACACTTACTGTATGTATTGTGCTGTTATGCCATGCCTCCTACAAACTACCCCTGCACTGGGAGTAAAAAACAAGCAAAGATTAAAAAATATGTCACACTGTTGTCAGTCTGCCGCGGCACACCTGAGGATCTCTCACGGCACACTGGTTGAAAAACACTGATATAGTTAATATATCACTATTATGTTCTTAGCAGCTGAACCTGAAATGCCACCTAGTGTTACAAGTTGAAAATAAATTGCATGCTAGTGAAACCCGATGCGCGCTAACAGCTGGACTGGGGTTAACTTTTTGCGCAAACTTTTTACTTTTAACTTGTAATACCATTACTACCTGATGTGCGCAAAAAGTTATCTTCTAGAAAAGTTAACGTTAGAGAGGGAGTGGTAATTACCACTCCACTTGTAATCTATCCCTTAATGTGCAATAGCAATATAACTAAATTAATTTAAAAATACTTTATTGCTAAAAAATGTCAACCATTATCTAAACCTTTAGCAAGTCGTAAACTTTTTGCTGATGATGTGTGCATATATATATATATATATATATATATATATATATATACTTACCAGAAGTCCCAGTTTGACTGGGATTGTCCCTGTTTGGAGGCGCTGTTCCAGTGTCCCATTCTTTCCCAGTTTGCCAGGTGTCCGGTATTTCTGTTTGCTGTCCGGTAAAATACTTTTTTTTTTTTTTTTTTTTTAAATGGACAGTCTTGGGTCCATTATGTCCATGTGCCTTACTAACTGCCTGACAACCTTTGTTTACAGTCAGTGGCACTGTGAAGCTAAGTAGCGCAGCGCTGAATAGCGCAGAAGTGATTGAAGTCAGTCACATGATGTGCGGCAAGTGTGAGGGTTCGCAGCATGTGAGGTACACAGCAAATATAAAAAAACGCAATATCTGTGAAGCACAATAAAGTGAAGCGCAATAAAATGAGGTATACCTGTATTTCAATAAATAATTTTATCAAATAGTGTATATATGAGTATAACACTATATTTTAATGTATTTATATTGTATTCGGTGCACATTTTTTTAAGTTTGCACTCAAGCGAACGAGTTTACTTTCAACTTGTATTACTTTCAACTTGTAATATGAGCGGACGTTAGCACGGTCGGGATATTGCTTATTGCTATTCATGCTAATAATAGCACACCCCTTGTAAAATAGCCCATAAGTGGTTTATGCACCTACTCTGCTAGTGCTAATGGGTTAAACCATTGCTCTTTGCATTATTGGTATAGTAGGAGTTAAACAGTAGATCTATTGCAGTTATAAAATGGTCAAACCTCTGCCTTATATGTTATTGATAAAACAAAGGTCAATTAATGGTTTTATGCTACTGTGCCAATGAGGGTTAGACAACTGCTCTGTATAGTACTGGGACAAAGGGATTTAATCATTGCTGCATGTGTGTGACTGAAACAAAATGGCTAAATCAAAAAGGTTCATCCCCTGGTCTGTGCTTTACTGACATAAATGGTTAAATCATTACTATATTTTACTGGCAGAACAAGTTTAATCACTGTTTTATGTGTTACCGGATAGGAGCAGATCATTGGCAATAGGTTGAACCGGAGTCTTTGCTTTGGATATTGGTAGATGAGATTTTATGTACACATGGGCTGAAGCCCTGGTTCTTTCTCAGTCTTACAGCGCCTATGCTGGTTGATGTACTATAAAAATAAATAAATGCATAAATAAAACACATTACCTCAGAGACACTGACATTTTTGTTAGTCAAATTCCTTTTGTGTCTCAGCAGGATAGATTGGACATGCTACGTTAGCCAAACGTCCATCTGACCAGTGCCTCTGTCATCCTGCAATGGGTATAGCAGTCTTGATGGATATAAACCTGTTATGTTTCCATGTCAAGGTTTAATGAAACTGTCACAATGTGATGGTATGAAAAAGTTCCTTTGTCCCTCACACAATAACACACTGCGGTAAAAGGGACAATAGACAAGCCAAGTTATATACCCATATAGATTATTAGCTTGGGTTACACACCCTAAGTGCACTAGAGTTTTATGTGATTATAGAAGTAAAGAAAACCTTCCCCTTCATCAAAAAAAACATTATTGTCAATACCCCAGATATACTGTATATCCTGTTCACCCATTCCCATATAAATGTACAATAAAGCTCATAATTTGGCTGAGTATCACACAGTCACTCTTTCCCTTACAAGTAATGTATATTTATATAAAGTTAATGTCTCAGTTGTATTTGTATCAAAGCCAGGCATGTTTTTTTGTTTTTTAGCAAAAATGTATAATCAGGTGAAAATTAAAGTGACGGAATGAGGTTGTAAGAAAATATTACCTCTGCTATCTTGTAATTATGCAGGAAACATTATTAGCCAATTTTCAGCTATTTGGATCCGGCATATAAAACTTATGTTTTGTTTTGTTCTAACATTACAAAAAGGATTTTTATTGCAAGAAACATAAGCAACCTACCGTTTATAAAACAGATTAATATCACACATTCTTCCTGTCTCAAACATTTTATATTGTCACTATCTGTACATTATTTTGTGCAATGCTTTAACTCTTTAGTTTTCTGTCAGGGCTGCAACACATTTCTATGCTGTGCTTTGTTGCAACCAGAGGTCTAACGGAATTAAAAACAAAATCACCACACTGAGGGCCCAATTCTAAAAAATGAGAAGTGTTAATTGAATGGTTTTCTTAAAGATCACAAAACTATGATGAAACTTTTATTGTATTTCTTAATGTTTATTGTATTATTTAATGTTTTCAAATAAAGATAGCAAGAGAACGAAGAAAAATTGATAATATGAGTAAATTAAATATGCACAGCGTAAATCGTAATTTAAGTACACTGGATGTGCAAAAAACACATAGTAATGCGTACTTATAAGTACAAAATACAAAGCTAATTGTTTTTGCTTTTTTTCGTAGTCATTCCATGGGCGTATATAACATTTTCTCTCAAATACCAGAATAATTCTGTAAACATTTTTGCCCTACAGATGTCACTGTTTTTTTTCTCGCTAATTAAAATTGGCAAACCGTTATCAAAATGCTCAAAACGTTAATTACTAATTACCTATGCATACGAAAATAACAGCAATTTTAAGGTATAGTGCACTGAAAACAGCATTGATTTGTATTAGGCGTAATATTAAAGTTTAAACAAATGCCAGGGTCTCCCTCTATACTACGTCCTCCATTCTGAACTTTTACATAGCAGAGAGCTCTCATTATTTTTATGAGAAACAACTCGCCACTCGCAGGGACAGCGCCTTTTTTTATAGAATTACATGAGGGCTGCCCCTGCGAGTGTCAGTGTGGAAAAACCCATCTAGACCAGTGAATTTGATAGAATTGGCCCCTGAGAGTGGAGAGTTGAAGTTAGTTAGACACATACTCACTCAGATGGGTAGTAGACTTGGACGAAAATTCGGAATTCAGCATTTGACAAATATGGCCATAGGTAGCTGCATTTGGCATCAGACATATTAGTGTGAAAGTCCAACACGAAGATATGTACTAATCCAGATTTTTGTTTGTGTGCTGCATTTTTACACTAATATATTCACCACTGAATGCTGCTGTATGTGGCCATATTTGACATTGACTTATCAACTGAATGCTGAATTCTGAATGTTCACCCATGCCTTGTTTGTAGATATCAGATGTGTGTAAAGTAATATATGTAATGTGTAAAACACACATTCTAGATCATCTGGCTTTAACACCTTTTTAATTTGCTTTTCGTTTTCTCTAATATTCTTAGAACAAGACGGTGGGTCCAATGATCAAAAACTCACATGCAGAGAAATCACGTCAAATCTGTAGGTGTTTTGTTTTTGAGCTTTATATTACAATTTAAGTGTCTCCTCTTTATATTCAGGACCCTGCATAGTGAGATACACATTTGTCTTTCTAACATTCTTTAAAGGACCTTTTGGTACTACTGAGAATTCTTAGATAATCTCACCAGACCAGATAGCATTAGAAAATCTGGTCCAGTACCTCATTTCCCTACCACTATTTTTATGTAAGTGTGTGTGTGTGGGCTGCTTTATACTCACTGTATGATTGTAATGAAAAGGAAATAGGTATTTCTTTAGCCACTATAAATATAGGGGGGACGGGACTAATAGACCTTGCTGTGCTATCATTATAGTGCTGTTTTCATTCTTAAAGAGACATTTGTATCCTCAAGAGGAAATTTGGAATGTACATCCATTTGTTTTGTTTTTTGTAAAATCTTTATTGAGAAAAACAAATTGTTTTGCCTTTATGCTTTCATGGTATGTGTTTGTCTACCAATGCTGTTATGGGAATTTTGCTTATTAGGCAGCAAGCTTCTATCTCACAGATCAGCGCTGCAAACAGTAATGTTCTTTCTGTTTGATTTCCAAACTCACAATAAACACTTTACTGTTGAATGTCTGATAGAAGCAGATAGAATTGAGTGTCCCTTTATTTTATATAGCACAACACAACTACAGAATTATGTGCAAGTACTGAGTACATGTCATGAGACAAACACAATTACAAATGCATTTTATCTAGTTACAAGTCACTGCAGTAGAAGGAGATGCGAGTTGATTATCTCTCCCTATCAATCAGCACTGGGATGGACAGACATTATTATGCATATGTTGTTCTGTTTGTGTTTCTATAGAACAAGAGACACATCCAATTCAAGTGTGTCCTTGTCCCTTTGAGAAAAGAAACAGTGTCTGCTTTTGGTATCTTTTCACAGTTTACAGACTGGTCACTCATTTTTCTTTGGTTTCCAGAGTGCTGCAAATACAGATAGAAAATCCTTTATCCAAACTGCTTGGGATCAGAAAAGGTTTGGTTTTTGGTATATTTGCATCTGTAAAATAAAGGACCAGTCAACACATTAGATTTGCATAATCAACAAATGCAAAATAACAAGACAATGCAATAGCACTTAGTCTGAGCATCAAATGAGTAGTAGATTTTTTTATAACAAATTTCAAAGTTATGTATATTTCCACTCCCCTTGTACCATGTGATAGCAATCAGCCAATCACAAATGCATATACGTATAGTCTGTGAATTCTTGCACATGCTCAGTAGGATCTGGTGACTCAAAAATTGTAAATATAAAAGATTGTGCACATTTTTTTTAATGGAAGTAAATTGGAAAGTTGTTGACATGCTGTATCTGAATCATGAAATCATGAAAATTTAATTTAACCTGAGTGTCCCTTAAGACAGTTTGGAGAGGGGATGGAACCAACTGTAAACAACAATATCTTATATGATTAGATTTATATAATGTGTAATACTTTTGTGTTCATCAAACCCTCAGAAAGATAGTTTTGTTTTGTATTCTCTTTTTCAGGCATCACTTCTCTAAACCTCTCAGCTGAGCTGAGATTATCTAAAGCAGTGCTTTCCAAACTGCGTGTCGGGACACACTAGTGTGTCGGCAGCAGTGTGTAGGTGTGTCCCTGCTTCAGCACAATTTTTTTTAAATTTTAATTTTTTTAAATTTTTTTTTTTGGTTTCTGACTTTCTACCTGCCTGCTACGCATATCACATGGTTGACATGTGATTGATACCTAGGGGGTCACAGATCATCTTAACCTATTGGTGCAGCTCAGTGGGAACTGAAACTATTCCCATTGGCGGCTTTAATGGCACATTGGCACCTGACTGCACGTCTAGTCTCCTCAATCGGATCGTGGCTGCATGTGTAGTCAGTGAGTGGGACAGCAGTGTGTTAGCAGTGTGTTTGCAGTGTGGGCAGTAGTCAATCGGACTCATCGAGCTCTGAGGGCGGCAGCTTAAACGCTGAGCTGAAGTCAGTGGGGTTTTTTTGCAGCTAGCTCCCAGTAGTGCATTGCTGTTCCTGCTCTTGATATATGGATAGGAAGGGGAAGCTTAAAAATGCGAGTGTCTAATATTCCACCAAATATTCAGAAACTGTGTTCATCCCATTAAAATAGTAAGTAAGTAACTATTGGTGTTATTAAACTACTTGCACTGTTACTGTTGTACTGTTACTTGTAAATACATTTCTTTATTATATAATTTATGTATGTGTCCGTATCTCTTAAAACGAGTTAGTTTAAACTCCTGTTTGCTAGTACAACTGAATTACTGTGTCGAGAAATGATGTAGGTCTAAAAAGTGTGTCGCCGACATGAAAAGTTTGGAAAGCTCTGATCTAAAGAGATCTGTCAATGCCACAAGTTCCTTCATAGAATTCCCTACAGACAAATGTTATATTAGGAGCTCTGTATTTTGCTATTGTATTTCTACAACATACATTGCAATATGCTAATAAAGAAAAAGAAAAATTCATAATTAAATAAAATTTTTAATAATGTTAATAAAAAAATATGCAGCAGAATGCATGTAAAAATGTATTTAGGGCTAGATTACAAGTAGAGCGGTATTTTGCGTTTTCTCTATAGCGAAAACCCTGCAAGGATTTTCATTTTTGCGCTAGTCGGGTTGCGGTGGTATTACAAGTTGAAAGTAAACAGTTTTTTCTACAGCAGTAACCCGACCCGCGTTTATGCATTTTCTGATAGAAGACAATAGAGAAAAAAAAAATCCAACACCCCATTCTCTCGCGCAAACACCATAACATATTCGCAATATTGTTAACCCAACATGAAATTATGAATATTTCATTTTCCAATGTTATTTACATAATCGAATATGTTCTATTTATTTATAAATAAATATTTCTAGATATATCATGTTTTTTTAAACAAATATATATTTATACCTATATAAATACACACATATACATGATTATATATAAGTATATAAATATGCAGCTATATTTATATATATATATATATATATATATATATATATATATATATATATAGGAATATCTATTTAGAAATACATAGAATATATTCTTCTATGTACATTGTAATGTGAAATATTTACAGTAAATACATAGTTAAAACCTTTATTAAATTTGAATATTGTATAAATATGCTTTTACATGTTATTATCTACTTAACAGGAAAAGGCTCCAATTAACTTCTATATATGTCTATATAATCTATATAATCACTCCTCTGATGAAGAAGGGACCTGAGGGTGGTTACCTTCGAAACGCGTAAGGTTTGAGAACAGAGCTTTCTGTGTTAATCAAATGAACTCTGAATTATATTGAAACTTTAACTACGAATTTACCAGTGAAACTGGTTTGTAATAGAGCTCATACATTACCTTATACCAGATTGAGGTTGAATATTGTAAGCAGTTTTCTTTTAGAGTGTTTGTTTGTGCTTAAGTGTCATTAAAATTACGGTATTGCATTATCTCTGCTTTCTTTTCATTTACACTGTATGTGATCCGGAACATAAAATTGGAGGAAGATTCTACCATCCCCCAAGACGCAGAATAAGGACGCTGTGGAAATCTTTGTGATTGTTCCTCCTTATGGTGCGGCACTTACCTCATTAGATTGGGGTCAAGGAATGTAAGTAGGAACCCCGACGGGGATCATAATTCTGCACTCCTATCTGACTTTGGATCATTCCAATTAACTGTATATTATATTGAACATCCTAATATTCAACAACTGTATATGATACCTGAATAAGGAGGCTAACCACTGCCAATAGAGTTTTTCTATTTCTATTGGGGTATATACATTTATTTTTGTTTATACTGTTTGTTTAGTTGCTCATCTAAGCAGAATATTTAGACAAGAACATATCATATTACATTACTCAGGTATTTTTCAAGTATACTACTTGCTACACATTTTTTCCTTAGTATAGAGTGTACCATTGAGGGCACGTACACAATATACTCCCAAGATATCAGCTGCATTTGGAATTACCAGGTCTCTTTTCTAATTTTCTACAACTAATAATACACTATCCAGTGCTCTTTATTGCTTTTGATTCATATGTCTGTATATGTATACATATATAGTAATGTTTTATATGTGTACTAGTCCTAAAGCCCGTTTACACAGGCCATTTTTTGCAGTACAGCGGTCCCACCCCTTGCTCTTTCTCCCCCCCCCTCTCTTTTGTGATCTCTCCCACTCTCTTTTGCGCTCTCTCCCCCCCTCTCTTTTGCACTCTCTCCCCTCTCTTTTGCTCTGTCTCTCTCCCCTTTTTTTGCTCTCTCCATCCCTCTCTTTTGCTCTTTCTCTCCATCCCATCTCTTTTGCTCTTTCTCTCCCACCCTCTTTTGCTCTCTCTCTCCTCCTCGCTCCCCCCTCTCTTTTGCTCTGTCTCTCTCCCCTCTCTTTTGCTCTCTCTCTCCATCCCTCTTTTTTGCTCTCTCTCTCTCCCCCTCTCTATTGCTCTCTCCCCCTCTCTTTTGCTCTCTCTCCCCTTTCTTTTTCTCTCTCTCCCCCTCTCTATTGCTCTCTCTCCCCCCTCTCTTTTGATTTCTCTCCCCCTCACTTTTGCTCTCTCTCCCCCTCTCTTTTTCTCTCTCTCCCTCTCTCTATTGCTCTCTCTCTCTCCCCCTCTCTATTGCTCTCTCTCCCCCTCTCTTTTTCTCTCTCTTCCCTCTATTTTGCTCTTTCCCCTCTCTTTTGTTCTCTCTCCCCCTCTCTTTTGCTCTTTCCCCTCTCTTTTGTTCTCTCTCCATCCCTCTCTTTTGCTCTCTCTCCCCCTCTATCCCCTTCTCTCTCCCTCTCTCTTCTTTTGCTCTCTCCCCCCCTCTCTTTTGCTCTGTCTCTCCCCCTCTCTTTTGCTCTCCCCCTCCCCCTCTCTTTTACTCTCTCTTCCCTCTATTTTGCTCTTTCCCCTCTCTTTTGCTCTTTCCTCTCTATTTTGCTCTCTCTCCCCCCTCTCTTCTGCTCTTTCCCCTCTCTTATTCTCTTCCTCCTCTCTTTAGCTCTTTCCTATCTCTTTTTGTCTCTCCCCCTCTCTTTCTATTTCTCTCCCCTCTCTCGCGCAGCCTGTGCCCGACCACGCCCCCTGCCACACCTGGCCATGCCTGGCCACACCCACACTCCCACCCGGCCACACCCACGCTTGCCACCCAGCCATGCCAACTTTCACCCCACCACCGCAAACAGCATGTCAGGTAAGGCCTGGTGTGTTTGTCCTCGTGCTGTCTCTACTGCCCATGACAGCTTTGGACAAACACACTTGGCCTTTTATATTATAGGATATATGTCTGTAAATACATACAGTATATACACATATAAATACATTAATACATAGTTACACATATATACATACATATACATGTTTAGACATGTATATGTATGTATCTCAATGTTAAAGTGAATGTAAATTTTCATGAATTAGTACCTGGTTTTTAAAAACACTATTAAAAACAGGGGCACTTTCATTCAGGAAAGTTTACATTGCAGCGTATTTTTACAAATACTTACCTTTCTCTTCAGCAAAGCCAGATCGGCAATCCCCCTGCCCGCAGCTCCTCTGTACTTACGTCACCAATGACAAAACTGGCTTCCTCCAATCATGGCATGCACCCCAAAACGTCTATCTCGTGAGGCCATGCCAGAATTGGAGGAAGACGATTTCATCATTGCTGTGCTAAGTACAGCATGAGAAGCGGGCGGGGGATCGCAGATCCGGCTTTGCTGAAGAGGTAAGTTAAGTATTGGTAAAAATACGCTGCAATGTAAAGTTTTATGAATGAAAGTGCCCCTGTTTTTAACAGTATTTTTAAAAACCACGCACTAATTCATGAAAGTTTACATTCACTTTAAAGTCCTTTGCTGCCTTACACCCAATATCTCATATCTTTGAGCCCTTATAGCTTTTATGTGAAATATTTTTTTTAAATAGTTTTTATTAGTCAGTGTTTATATGTAAGTGTACTTTTTAATGTATTTTTGATGTGTTTTGTGCAATTTTTTATTTTCGGAAAACAGTTAACCACAGCTCTGAGATCGTAGTAAGGATTCTAGCGTAAATCGCAATTTCGCTCAGCTTGTAATATGAGCGCAATTTAAACGGAGCATAAGTGATTGAGAAAACCCACACAAAACCGTTTGTGCTGCACTTGTAATCTAGCCCTGAAGTAAAAATCATATTTAAGCAGCTTAGAAGTGTTTGTTGTATTCAAATTTGCTGCAGGAACCAACTTTCAAAGGGCTGATAACCCCCCCCCCCAAACCCCACCACTGGGAGGTTGATTTCTGCGTCTTGTTACATAGTTTTTCTGTAGCCAATACTGTAGTATACAGTATATGTTTTAAAGGCAAAAGCAGCTATTTCAGAAGATAATTACAGTACGTCTTGTAGTCTTGTAGACTGTGTAAGTTGTAGTGCATAGTGTTGTTAACCACTTATTTCCATAGAAATTGCTTTGTAATAACATGCCTTGTTTCCGGATATAACAACTTTAAGGACCCTGGATGTGGAGGATTCCTTAACACAAACAAGCTATAGTAATGTATTAATGGACTTACGAGTTCACGCTTTTACAAATACAAAGCAATTTCTATGGAAATAGGTGGTTAACAACACTATGCACTATAACTTAGATAGTGCAGGATTGGAACTGACATGTTATTAACAAGTTACATAAGCAGTTTATTTGTAACGGTTCACGTTGCTACTTTGCAAAGTTAAAGTGTATCTTTATATGTGGCTGTAATTACGCATTTATTATAAATTTGAACATAGATCCTAAAAAGTCTCCAAGGTAGCTTAAACCTTTATTGAGAAATTGGTGCTACCCTCTGGTTGGGGAGTTGTTCACTTTATATAGTGCGTAAAAAATGTGATGTATGTATTATTTATACAAGATTGCTTCAATGATACAGTGTTAAAAAATTGTTTGGCATAGATCCTCAGGTGATTATCTCATGAAAACAGATTTCCAATATTTATTGGGTTATCCTCTGAGAGAGGTGTTGCCACTTAACTGTGAAAAGCAAGTTGCATAGATCCCCATTTATTACCCATGGTAGCAGATTCCTGTGGGAGTGCAGGGCTACCCTCTGGCAGGGGTGTTGCAATTTAGCGTTAAATTTGAAGATTCTTTGTATTGAGTTAACCTTATGTGAGCTGGCCAGCTTTTGTTTACTGTATGTAAGATGTATAAGATTATTTGCACACAATAAATGATTTTGCATCTAATACGTATAAGGTTTCATTTAGGGAACCCAGCTGTTGCGTAATTTGCACCGGAGTGAAAATGACCAAAATAAATTTTATTTTTTTGATTTATCCAAATATGAGTGATTGACTAAGTTATTTCATACAAGTAACTTGAGTGCTGAAATCCCTGGCTTTTGTGGGGTCACAATAGTGTCCTCCAGTGTTTCTTTCCGTTTCTTTAAGTCTTGAGATATATATATATATATATACTGTATGTGTGTGTGTGTGTAGTGTATATATATATATATATATACTGTATGTGTGTGTGTGTGTGTATATATATATATATATATATATATATATATATACAGGTGGCCCTCGGTTTACGCCGGTTCAATTTGCGCTGTTTCATAATAACAACCTTTTTTTCAGTCATGTGACTGCTATTGAAAAGCATTAAAAAGTAGTGCACTAATTAAAATAACCAGTAGGTGGAGCTGTCCGCTTGTGTTGCAGCAAAGTTATGCAAGTTTAGCAGACTGAAATTAATCTGTGTACGCAGAACAGACCTTAGCTATCGAGCAACAAGATCTAGCAGCCACTTACCTATTATCTTCCTGCCCAGCTGCTTGAGGTGAGGATGCCTAACTGCCTCTTAATCACTCCAGATTGAAATGCATAGAATAGGTGCATACCCAATCTTATCTAACAATTCAAATAACTGTTTGCAGAAAAATGCAAGTACAAAACTTAGTTTAATGATACAGTCTGTTGTGTGATGATTTAATTAGGTTTATAATGCTTTTTAGCATTTAAAGTGTTCATTTCAAAGCTTTAAAAATAATGTACTAGGAGTTACTTATGTCAATGTTGAGAGGGGCCTGGAACCTAACTCCCTCACTTCCCATTGACTTACATTATAAACTGGGTTTCAGTTTACAATGGTTTCGATTTACAACCATTCCTTCTGGAATCTAACCTTGGCGTGAACTGAGGGCTACCTTTATATGTATATATATATATATGTGTGTGTGAGAGAGAAAAATACAATATCTGAATCCCTCCTAGTGTCAGATTCTGTTCCTTTAAAGGGACAATCTAGGCCAAAATAAACTTTCATGATTCAGATAGAACATGTCATTTTAAACAATTTTCCAATTTACTTTCATCACCAATTTTGCTTTGTTCTCTTGGTATTCTTAGTTGAAAGCTTAACCTAGGAGGTTCATATGCTAATTTCTTAGACCTTGAAGCCCACCTCTTTCAGATTGCATTTTAACAGTTTTTCACCACTAGAGGGTGTTAGTTCACGTATTTCATATAGATAACACTGTGCTCGTGCATGAGAAGTTATCTGGGAGCAGGCACTGATTGGTTAGACTGCAAGTCTGTCAAAAGAATTGAAAAAAGTTTGCAGAGGCTTAGATACAAGATAATCACAGAGGTTAAAAGTATATTATTATAACTGTGTTGGTTATGCAAAACTGGGAAATGGGTAATAAAGGGATTATCTATCTTTTAAAACAATAACAATTCTGGTGTAGACTGTCCCTTTAAGACATGCCAATCCTATTTACCTGCATATGACATCACAGCATTACCTATAAAACCTAACCAATTCCCTCACTCTTTGCTTGGATATTGTACCAGCTACAGTCCATTTCTTTTGTGCTGTCATTTCTTTCAGAATTGCTGTTTTACAGTTGTGATTAATTCATCTTTCATTAAAGGGACAGTTTTTAATCAAAATTTTCTCCCCTTTAATTTGTTCCCAATGATCAACTTTATCTGCTGGAGTGTATTACATTGTTTACAAGTATTGCCATTACCCTTATATTGGCATTTGAACTAGATGACTTAGCCTGTGGTATCCCCACCCATCCTGAAAGTTTTTGGCCTCAAGTCCAAGCTGTGTTAACGCAGCCAGTAGAAGAAATTACATCTATACAGAAGTATAGAAGAGATAAGGTAATAAAATGTTAATTTTCCATTGTTCTCTCTAAGTATTGGTGATTGGTTTATGGACAGATATAAGATAAAGAAGCAAGTGTGTGTACACAATTAGATAAAGTAATGAGATCTGATGATACCTACAAGCTCAACCCATTTTATTAGGTTGTGACTTCAAAACACAAAATCATATACACAGATAAGCCTTAAAAAAGCAAATCTCATACATTGTATACTCTGCAGCTGGAAAAAAGTAATTGGAAACACATTAAGGGAAAAACAATTTTATAGTATACTGTCCCCTTAAGCTACAATAAGGACTTTGTTCTTTCATTCTTTGCCTATAGTGTGCAAGATTTCAACAAACAAGCCGTTTCTTTGCAGCAGCCAGTCTCCTACTCACAAGTTACACCTATATCTTTGCAAGCAGTCTCTAACCTGCCACAGCTGCATCTGTGCTTGGATGATAATTTGCAGTGCTCTCTCTTTCCTAGCTACAAGTGAGTTAACAGTCACTATTAATTTGATTCAGTTTCTTTCCAGTAACAATCTATGATTATTCTTATCATTTAGCCTGTTTTGCTTAAAGACTGTTTCTGACTGTAAACTCTGTGTGTCATATTTTGTAATGAAAATGATTTATATAACATTATATAACTACTAGTCCTAAAGCCTGTGTACACGGGCCATTCTTTTGCAGTACAGTTGTTCCACCCCTTGCTCTCTCTCTGTAATATACCTTTAAGTCCTGCACATCTTAGGAGAACTCTCCTCCCACTACCTGTCTCACAGGTGTTTATTGCCGCATCCCCTTTTGTAACATTGCCTGAATATTGAAGTAAGTTAACCCTCAAGTATTGCTCTGTGTTTTTTCCTTAAACTAACTTTGATCATTAGGTTCTACTCAACTTTGATTTCATTATCTTTGTGAAGCATTCTTGTTATTTGTTTGGACTCAAAGTCACAAGTATCTTATTTCCACCTAGGCTGTATCGGTTTATAGTGACGGAATCTCCAACGCATTTGCAAACTCGCTGTTACTTATTTGGATATCACTGCTCAGCTGCAGACTCATCGCCTATACGGCTCATCACATGACCTCTCACCTTACCTTTGTTCCAGTAACGCTGAACGCCAAGTTTGTCTCCTGCATAACACCACTCTGCTCGGTCACGACATCGGCTCTTGGTAACAGCTGTTCAAATCACAGACATACCCATCGCATCAGACCGCAAGTAGTGTAACGCTTATTTTCTTATCTGGTAATACCGTAAAAATACGATTGTACTTACCACCCTGCAAGTTATTCCTCAAAAGGTGATTGGTCTGCCTATGTTCCATATGCTTAATAAAACCAGCCTATTAAACTTATATGACTAGAGTTGCAAACTGTATCCTAGTACCTTTTCAAGAAACCTTAAGACTCTTTAAACTTTGGAACAAATATTGAGCTTTATATATACTTTGGCTCATATACGTGGCAGAAATACTTCTCTGAGTATTATGCTCTATCGGCCAGATTACGAGTTTTGTGTTATGAGGGGTGCGGTACTAACTTGCACGTTATTGTCACCGCTCACTTACCTACAGCGCTGGTATTAAAGGTTTTTATAAACCCGGCGTTAAAAGACAAGAAGTGAGCGTAGAGAAAAATTGTGCTCCATACCACACTACAATACCAGCGCTGCTTAAGTCAGTGGGGAGCTGGTTGTACGATTTCCCCATAGACATCAATGGGGAGAGCAGGCTGAGAAAAAGTCTAACACCTGCAAAAGAGTAGCGTAAAGCTCAGTAACGCAGCCTCATTGATTCCTATGGGGAAACACATTTTATGTTTACACCTAACATGAACCCCCGAATCTAAACACCCCTAATCTTACACTTATTAACCACTAATCTGCCGCCCTGACATCGCCGACACCTACATTATACTTATTAACCCCTAATCTGCCACTCCCGACATTGCCGCCACCTACATTATACTTATTAACCCCTAATCTGACGCTCCTGACATCGCCGACACCTACATTGAACTTATTAACCCCTAATCTGCTGCACCAACATCACCGACACCTACATTATACTTATTAACCCCTAATCTCCCGCCCCCAATGTCACCGCAACCTACCTACATTTATTAACCCCTAATCTGCCACCCCCAATGTTGCCGCCACTATTCTAAATTAATTAACCCCTAAACCTAAGTCTAACCTTAACCCTAACACCCCCTAACTTAAATATAATTTAAATAAATCTAAATAAAATTACTATCATTACCTAAATTATTCCTATTTAAAACTAAATACTTACCTATAAAATAAGCCCTAAGATAGCTACAATATAACTAATAGTTTCATTGTAGCTAGCTTAGGGTTTATTTTTATTCTACAGGCAAGTTTGTATTTATTTTAACTAGGTAGAATAGTTACTAAATAGTTAATAACTATTTACTAACTACCTAGCTAAAATAAATACAAACTTACCTGTAAAATAAAACCTGTAAGTTACACTAACACTTAACACTACACTACAATTAAATAATTTACCTACATTAAATACAATTAAATAAATTAAATACAATTAGCTAAATTACAAAAAAAACACTAAATTACAGAAAAAACAAAACAAATTACAAGATCTTTAAACTAATTACACCTAATCTAATAGCCCTATCAAAATAAAAAAAGCCCCCCCCCCCAAATAAAAAAACCCCTAACCTAAACTAAACTACCAATAGCCCTTAAAAGGGCACCATCTTGGATGATGTCATTTAAAGGAACCTTCATTCGTCGCTAGTCATCGGAAAGAAGAGGATGCTCCTCGCAGGACAATGGGGAGCTTAGGTTTTTTTAGTTAGGGTTTTATTTGGGGGGTTGGTTGTGTGGGTGGTGGGTTTTACTGTTGGGGGGTTGTTTGTCTTTTTTTTCAGGTAAAAGAGATGATTTCTTTGGGGCAATGCCCTGCAAAAGGCCCTTTTAAGGGCTATTGGTAGTTTAGTTTAGGCTAGGGTTTTCTTTTATTTTATTTTTTTTGGGGGGGGGGGCTTTTTTATTTTGATAGGGCTATTAGATTAGGTGTAATTAGTTTAAATATCTTGTAATTAGTTTTTTTATTTTGTGTAATTTAGTGTTTGTTTTTTAGTAATTTAGCTAATTGTATTTAATTTATTTAATTGTATTTAATTTAGGTAATTTATTTAATTGTAATGTCGTGTTAGGTGTTAGTGTAACTTAGGTTAGGTTTTATTTTACAGGTAAATTTGTATTTATTTTAGCTAGGTAGTTAGTAAATAGTTAATAACTATTTAGTAACTATTCTACCTAGTTAAAATAAATACAAACTTGCCTGTAAAATAAAAATAAACCCTAAGCTAGATACAATGTTACAACTATTAGTTATATTGTAGCTAGCTTAGGGTTTATTTTATTGGTAAGTATTTAGTTTTAAATAGGAATTATTTCGTTATTAATTGTAGGTTTAATTTAGATTTATTTTAATTATATTTAAGTTAGGCGGTGTTAGGGTTAGACTTAGGTTTAGGGGTTAATAAATATAGTATAGTGGCAGCGATGTTGGGGCGGCAGATTAGGGGTTAATAAATGTAGGTAGGTGTCAGGGATGTTAGGGACAGCAGATTAGGGTTTAATAATATTTAACTAATGTTTGCGAGGCAGGAGTACAGCGGTTTAGGGGTTAATATGTTTATTATAGTGGCGGCGATGTCCGGAGCGGCAGATTATGGGTTACTAATTTAATTTTAGTGTTTGCAATGTGGGAGGGCCTCGGTTTAGGGGTTAATAGGTAGTTTATGGGTGTTAGTGTACTTTTTAGCACTTTAGTTATGAGTTTTATGCTACAGCGTTGTAGTTTAAAACTCATAACTACTGGCTTTAAAATGCGTTACGAATCTTGACGGGATAGGTGTACCACTCACTTTTTGGCCTCCCAGGACAAGCTCGTAATACCGGCGCTATGGAAGTCCCATAGAAAAAAGACTATACGCAATTTGCGTAAGTTGATTTGCGGTAAGGCCAACAAAGTGTGCGGTGAACCTAAATCTGCAAGACTCGTAATACCAGCGGTAGTAAAAAAGCAGCGTTATGAGGCTTAACGCTGCTTTTTTAATCATAACGCAAGACTCGTAATCTAGCCGTATGTTATTTAACCCATTAATTGCTGCAAATGTATTATTTGGGTTAATAAAATTCAAGAGCTACAAACAAATATTTACTTATTTTGGTAAATCATTGACATAATATTCAGGCCAAATAATTTAAAATTGGGAAAAATGGATCCCAATGCAATAAACAGTCAATTTGCCAGCTTGAACCAAAACATTGATTATCTTGCTAGAGGTTTAACAGAAGTGCAGGCTGAAAATTCTGTTTTAAAATCCTTGTTAAAAGAAAACATGACTACCAAACAAATTGATTCACCTGAACCTCATGTTAATCTGCCTGCTCCATTCACAGGTAAAAGAGCTGAATTCAGGGTTTTAAAAAAAAAACTGCAATATGCTATACACTATGAAACTTCATATTTAGCATAGTGAATGAATAAAAGTCTGTACTACTATATCATTTTTATCTGGTGAGCCTAGAACCTGGACAAACAGAATTTTTTTAGTCTAACGATCCAATATTGGAATCTCTCAATTAATTTTTTTGGTAATGTTTAGTTTGTATGAGGATTCTAATACACAAATAAATGCTAAAACAAAACTTTGATCCTTAAAACAAGGTAAAAGAAATGTCGAAGAGTATATTACAGAATTCCAAATGTGGGCATCAGATTCACTCTGGAATCAGATAAGTTTAAAGAATCAATTTCGTTTAGGTCTCAGTGAATCCTTGAAGGATGAACTGTCAAGGCTTGAAATGCCTGATACACTATCTGCTTTATTTAAATTAAGAACTACACTAGACAGAAGGCTTAGAGAAAGAAAAGCAGAAAAACAACTATTTGATACCTCACTTAAGAGATACTACTTTGTTCCTACAAGTCTGGAAAAGACTTCTACTTACCCCACTCCAATGGAAATTGGTGCAATAAGAGTATCCCTTACTCAGGAAGAAAAAACTAGAAGAAAATTGTCCAATCTTTGTTTATACTGTGCAAACAAAGACCACATTGTTTCCTCCTGTCCTTAGCTAGGAAAAGAGCCAGAACTCTTTTGTTCTCTCTATCTCCCCTCTTTTGCTCTCTCTCTCTCTCCCCTTTCTTTTGCTCTCCCTCCCCCTCTCTTTTGCTGTCTCTCTCCATCTCTTTTGCTCTCTCTATCCCCCCTATTTTGCTCTCTTACTTCCCCCTCTCTTTTGCTCTCTCTCCCTTCTCTTTTGCTCTCTCTCTCCCCCCTCTCTTGCTCTCTCTCCCCCCTCTTTTGCGATTTCTCTCTCAGTCTCTCTTTCCCATCTTTGCGCTCTCCCCCTCTTTTTCTCTCTCTCCCCTCTCTTTTGCTCTTTCTCCCCTTCCCCCCTCTCTTTTGCTGTCTCTTTCCCTCTCTTTTGCTCTCTATCTCCCCTCTTTTGCCCTCTCTCTCTCTTCCCTTTTCTTTTGCTCTCCCTCCCCCCTCTTTTGCTGTCTTTCTCCCTCTCTTTTGCTCTCTTTATCCCCCCTCTTTTGTTCTCTCTATCCCGCCTCTTTGTCTATTGCTCTTCTTCTATCCCCCCTCTTTTGAGCTCTGTCACGCCCGCCCGGTGCACCCGCATCACACCCGGCCCTGCCCAGCCCCGCCCATGTCACGTCTGGGTCCCGTCCACCCAGAATATCCAAGCCTTAGAAAATGGACCCAGCTGAGCCTTCTAAGCACATTTCTGAATTACCCCAGAGGGTTGATTTATTAACACAGGGTTTTCAAGAATTACACACTGAAAACCAGGCCTTGAAAACAATATTTAAAGATGTCATCAGCAGTCGACATTTGGAATCTAAGCTCCCAGAACCTATAGTCAGCCTGAAAATTTTTCAGGAGACCGCAGACATTTTAGAGAATTCAGGAATGCCTGCAAGTTACTATTTACCTTAAACCCTAAAACTTACCCTACTGAAAGGATCAAGGTATATACAGTCATTTCCTACATAAGAGGGGAAACTAGAGCCCGGGCAGACAATTTTTTTTTTAAAAGATGATGCTATACTCAATTGTTTGGACCCTTGCTTTAAAGCTATGGTACTTCTTTATGAGGATCCTAACCGTCAAATGATCGCAGAATCAACCCTCAGAGCACTGAAGCAAGGCAAAAGAGCTGTTGAGGACTATATAGTAGACTTCAAAAGATGGGCACCTGAAACTCAGTGGAATGACATCAGCATCCAGAATCAGTTCTGGTTGGGCTTATCTGAGTCTCTTAAGGATGAACTATGCTGTTCTAATCTCCCTGGGACTTTAGAAGCTTTAATAAAGTTGGCCACCTCCAAGAGTCAAGGATTGCGCTATACTCAAACACCAGAAAACTGGAAAGACACCCACTACTACTTTATACCTACCTATACAAGAGGTTACTGGTACTTACTGTTGCATATCTATATCCCTACAGTGGGACCAAAGGGTGCTACCAATTACAGTGATTATTGATTCAGGAGCATATGGATCCTTTATTGATAAAAGTTTTGTTGATAGTAATAAAAGTCCTTTTTTGTTGAAGCAAAAACCTGTCTCAGTTAAAGTTATTGATGGCTCCACTATCACAACAGGTGCTGTCGCCCATCAAACCATACCTTGGATAGTTAAAACACAAGATGGTCATGTTGAACACATAAGTTTTGATATAATTCCCTGTTCTCTTTTTCCAGTAGTACTTGGCATTTCTTGGCTGAAACTTCATAATCCCACTTTTTACTGCGATTCATCTAAAGTTAAATTCTAATCTGATTATTGCACTAAGACTTGTTTTCCCTATATCCCCCCGCTTCAAGTAAATTACTCCATCTTACCAGCTCATTATTCAGAATTTATTGATGTGTTTCACAAAAAAGAGGCAGACTCCCTCCCTCCACATAGACCCTATGATTGCCCCATTGATTTATTACCTGGGTCATCTGTACTATTTGGTCGTATTTACCCATTATCAGAAAATGAATTACAACACCTAAAGGAATACTTAGACAAAAATTTAAGAAAGGGCTTCATAAGTCCACCCACCTCTACAGCAGGTGCTGCCATGTTTTTTGTTTGAAACAAAAAACACAATTATTGATTACAGGGAATTAAATAAAAGAACAATAAAAAACAGATATCCACTGCCCTTAATTCCAGAATTAATAGAAAGATTACAGGGAGCTACAATTTATACAAAGCTTGACCTTAGGGGTGCTTACAATCTTATCAGGATACATCAAGGAGATGAATGGACAGGTTATGGGTTGTATAAGTATAATGTAATGCCTTTAGGACTTTGTAATGCTCCAGCAACGTTTCAATTTTTTATTAACAATATATTACAAGATCTCCTTGATTTTTGTGTCATTATATATCTATATGATATCCTGATTCATTCCTCAAATTGTTAAGAGCACAAAAAACATGTCCGATGGGTTCTCACTCGTTTAAGAACTCACCATCTTTATACAAAGCTGGAGAAGTGTATTTTTGAGACAGACACCATATCTTTCTTAGGATATATCATTTCTCCACAAGGGGTTCAGATAGATCCAAAGAAAATACAAGCTTTACTTGACTGGCCTACTCCAACCTCTAAACAAAATCTGCAACCATTTCTGGACTTTGCAAATTTCTACAGGAAATTTATCAGGAATTATTCCCAGTTGGCAAAGCCACTTACACAGTCAACTACAGTCAACACAGCAGCCCAACAAACTTTCGATCATTTAAAGATGTGATTCACAACAGCCGAAGTTGATGCATCAGATAGAGCTCTTGAAGCTGTTCTTTCTCAAAGGAAGATTATATCAGATCCTATTCACTCACGCTTACTAACACCAGCCGAATGTAACTACCATATTGGGGGAAAGGAACTTCTAGCCATCAAGGTAGCCCTTTGGAGACATCTATTTGAAGGAACTAAATATCCAATACTCATGTACACTGATCATAGGAACTTGGAATTCCTCAAGAGCACAAAAACCTTGACTGCCAGACAAGTTTGTTGGAGTTTTTTCTTTGATCATTTAAACTAGCTGATTACCTACCGACCTGGTTCCAAAAACGGAAAGGCAGATTCCCTCTCTAGACAAGAATTAGAAGATTCCACTCCTCACCATAAGGGACCACTTCTTCCTCCTGAACGTATAATTGCTTTAACCACAGATTTGGTAACAGAGTTTAAATCAGCTCTCCAATCTCAATCTACCCTACAAAGCCTCCAACTACAGAAAGGACCAAATTGATTACTCTATAAGGGAAGGAAAATGTATGTTCTCGAAAGTTTACGAGAAAAAATTCTGTTTAACTTACATGACCAACTTTAGCAGGTCACCCAGGTATAAACAGAACTCTAGAGCTTCTAAGAAGGGATTATTGGTGGTATGGTATGACTGCAACAGCTTCTAATTACATCTCCTCATGTACAGTATGTGCACAATCAAAAACTGATAAAAGACCACCTTATGAACTACTGTCTCCTATAACGCCATTAAATAGACAATGGCAATCCATTGCCATGGACTTTATAGTTGATCTACCACCATCTCAATCACACAACACCATATTGGTAGTAGTAGACTGTTTAACCAAAATGGCACATTTCATCCCACTCAAAGAATTACCAACAGCTTCAAATACTGCAAAAAAATGTCTGCATCATATAGTAAAACTGCATGGTGTCAGGAATCAGACTGAGACGAGAAGTGCAAAAGTAATCACACCTTTATTAATAGCAAAAAATAATAAAAAGTCCACAAGTCAAATAACATACCAGGAATCAAAACCAGAGCTGGTAGTCAGATGAGCCGAGTCAGGAGCCAAATCGAGTAGTCAGACGAGCCGGAATCAGGAACAAGGAGAACAAGCCAGAGATCAGGAACCAGGAGGGTCGTCAGACAGCCAGGTAATACACAGGAGCTCTCACAAACAGGTCTGAGACAACGCAAGGGCAAAGCATACTGAACAGAGGCCCTTTAAAGAATAAGTGATGACATCACAATTCTGAGACTGCATCCTGTCTCACACGGATGATGTACACCAGTCTGGCCATAAAAAGAAGTGCAGGAAATGAGCAGCATCACACAGAATGCACCGGAGTCAGCAAGAGAGGTGAGTAAAATTACTGCCAGCAGCACATGGCAAACAAAACAGGGAAAAAACCCTGACAGTACCCTCCCCTCAACGACCCCTCCTCCACGGGAGGACAAAAGGCTTATTGGGGAAATGGGCATGGAAGGCACAGAGGAGGGCAGGAGCATGAACATCAGAGGAGGGAACCCATGAATGCTCCTCCGGACCGTAGCCCCTCCAGTGAACCAAATACTGTACGCGGCCCCTGGACATACGAGAGTCAATAATGCTGCTGACCTCATACTCCTAGTTGTCAACAAAGATAGGACGGGGATGAGGCAACACAGTGGTAAACCGATTACAAACCAATGGTTTCAAGAGGGAGACATGAAAAACATTGGAGATGCGCATTGCAGGAGGAAGGTCAAGAGCATAGGCCACAGGATTGACCCGTCTGAGTATTCGAAAAGGACCAACATAACGGGGAGTCAGTTTATTGGAAGGCACACAAAGATTCAAGTTGCGGGAGGACAGCCAAACTCTCTCACCAACCTGGTAGGAAGGCGCTGGCAGACGCCTACGATCAGCCTGGAACTTTTGGCGCTGCATAGAACGATGAAGGCAATCCTGAATCTGCACCCACGTGGAACGGAGTTGCCAGAGATACTCCTCCAAAGCCGGAATACCCTGAGACATGAATGAATCGGGCAACAAGGATGGTTGAAACCCATAATTCGCCATGAACAGGGATATCTTGGAGGAAGCATTAATAGCACTATTACGAGCAAACTCTGCAACAGAGGAACTGTTCCAGAACTTGATTAGACCGTTCCGCAGCCCCATTGGATTGAGGGTGATATGCCGAGGAGAAGGAAAGCTGGATCCCCATTTGAGCACAAAAGGAACACCAAAATCTGGAGACAAACTGGCTACAATGGTCCGACACTATCTTCTTGGGTAACCTATGTAAACGGAAGACCTCCCGGGCAAAAATTGAAGCAAGTTCCTGAGCGGTAGGCAACTTCTTCAAGGGAATTCAATGTGACATTTTAGAAAAACAGTATTGCCATTGGAAACAAGGAGCTGGACAATTAAGTCCATGGAAAGATGTGTCCAAGGACACTCGCCATTAACAATAGGTTGAAGAAGACCTACAGGAAGACGTCGAGGAGTCTTATTCTGTGCACAAACTGAGCAGGAGGCAACATACGCAGCAACATCAGAACGAAGACCTGGCCACCAGAATTGGCGAGTAATAGACCAAATCATTTGGTTCTTGCGTGGGTGACCTGAGGCTTTAGGATAGTGGTAAGTGTGTAAAAGTTTAGTTCGAAGATTCTCAGGAACAAAACACTTACCACTAGGTTTCTCAGGAGGTGCATTGGTTTGTGCAGCCAGAATCTCCTCCCTCAATGGAGAAGTCAAATTAGTACGTATGGTAGCAAAAATATGGTCAGGAGGTATAACTGGAGTAGGTACAGACTCCTCCTTGGACAGAGGGGAAATTTGGCATCAGCCCTAACATTCTTACTACCAGGCAGGTAGCAGACCACATAATTAAACTGAGACAAAAAATAGCACCATCTGGCTTGTTGGGGCGACAAACGTTTTGCTTCTGATAGATAAGTTAAATTCTTGTGGTCAGTAAGAATGAGCACTGGCACGCTAGTACCCTCAAGAAGATGCCTCCATTCCTTGAGTGCCAAAATTATGACCAGTAATTCCCTGTTGCCAATTTCATAATTGCACTCCGCTGGAGACAATTTCTTAGAGAAGAAACCACACGGATGCAAGGAACCATCAGGCATAGGACGTTGAGACAGAAGGGCACCTACTCCACTCTCAGACGCATCGACCTCAAGAACGAAAGGCAGGACAGGGTTAGGATGAGCCAGAACTGGAGCGGCAGCAAAGGCAGTCTTAAGACTATCAAAGGCCTTAATGGCAGTAGGTGACCAATGGAGTGGATCATTCTCTTTACGGGTCATGTCTGTGATAGGTTTGACCAAGGAAGAAAAGTTTTTAATAAACTTTCTATAGTAATTGGCAAACCCAAAAAAACGTTGAATAGACTGAAAACCAACTGGGCGAGGCCACTGCAGAACTGCAGATAACTTGTCAGGATCCATGGAGAACCCTGCAACGGAGATAACATAACCTAGGAAGGTTACTTGAGTCTGATGGAACTCACATTTCTCGAGTTTACAAAACAGGCCATTCTCACGTAGTCTCTGAAGAACCCATGTAAAATCAGAAAGATGAGCCTCAAGTGTGGGTGAGTGTATGAAGATGTTGTCCAAGTACACCACAACATATCTCGTAGGACATCATTAATAAATTCCTGGAAAACAGCAGGAGCATTACATAGGTCAAAGGTCATTACAAGATACTCATAATGCCCGCTCCTGGTGTTAAATGCTGTTTTCCATTCGTGGCCCTCCTTGAACCTAACGAGATTGTACACTCCTCTCAAATCAAGTTTAGTAAAGACTGTAGTTCCCTTGAGGCGGTCAAAGAGTTCCGTAATGAGCGGAATAGGGTAAGCATTCTTAATGGTAAGATGATTAAGACCCCTATAATCGATGCATGGTCTTAACTCGCCACCCTTTTTCTTCACAAAGAAGAAACCAGCCCCTGCAGGAGAGCAGGATTTGCGGATGATCCCCCGTGACAGAGCATCGGCAACATACTCCTCCATAGTACAGTTCTCCGCAACAGACAGAGGGTAAACCCGGCCCCGAGGAGGAATGGCTCCAGGTTGCAGGTCTATGGCACAATCGTAAGACCGGTGAGGAGGCAACGTACCGGCACGCACATTGTCAAAAACGTCTAGGAACTCTCTGTACTCCTCTGGCAATTGAGATACTGAAGAAGTGCACAAGACTTTAACTGGTTTCCGAAGACAAGTGGAAATACATTGCGGAGACCACAACAAAATTTTGGACCTGCGCCAGTCGAGACTGGGATTGTGCTTTTGGAGCCAGGGATAACCCAGAACAACCGGAAAATGCGGAGAGTTTATCACCTGGAACTCAAGGGTTTCAAAATGGAGAGCCCCAACAGCCATGGATAATGGAGCAGTTTCGTGAGTAACGAGTGCAGACTGAAGGGGCCTGCCATCAATAGCCTCAATAGCAAGTGGAATGGACCAAGGCAAAACAGGAATGGAGTGCTTTGATACAAAAGCACTGTCAATAAAATAGCCCGCAGCACCAGAGTCAACAAGAGCCTGGGTGACTATGGAGGAGTCCACCCAGGAAAGCACAACCGTGACCAAAGGTTTCTCCTTTAGCGGTTCCGGGGACAAGGATAAACCACCCAAGGTCTGCCCCCGGCCATGTAAGACAAGACTTCAAAAGGTGGCCCTGTAACCCACAATAGAGGCAGAGCCCCTCCCTCCTCCTAAAGGCCCTCTCAGCTGTGGAGAGACGCGTGAATCCCAACTGCATCGACTGAGCAGTACCTGGTGACTCGGGACCAGAAGGCATGGGAGGAGATGGAGGCATGGGTGGGAAAGAACATGTAGGAGACAACGGAACAGGAGGCTTCCGCAAGCGGTCCTTGAAAGAGGGCCTCTCACTTAGTCTGATGTCAATTAGGATCAAAAAAGACAACAATGCCTCGAGATCTTCTGGTAAATCTCTGGCAGCAACTTCGTCTTTAATCGCATCAGAGAGCCCATGAAAGATAGCAGCAACTAGGGCTTCATTGTTCCAACCTACCTCTGCAGCAAGCATACAGAACTCAATGGCATACTAAACAACAGATCTTGTACCTTGCTGAATGGACATGAGTCGTTTAGCAGCAGAGGAGGAGCGAGCCGGAACATCAAATACACTTCGAAAGGAGGCCACAAATTCAGGGTAATTTGAAATCACAGGCTTATTAGTGTCCCACAAGGGATTAGCCCAGGCAAGAGCTGTGTCAGAGAGTAACGAGATGAGAAATCCCACCTTAGCTCTGTCAGAGGGAAACGCCTGAGGTAACATCTCAAAGTAAATGCCCACCTGGTTCAAAAACCCTCTGCACTGATTAGGATCGCCTCCATAACGCTGAGGTAGAGGTGCAGAACCAGACATGCTTCTGGTAGGACTATGTGCAGCAGCGGAAACAGGAGCAGCCATAACTTGCGGGACACTTTGGTCCAAATGTGCAGTGTGAGTCAGCAGGGTTTGCAGGGCTAGTGCAAATTGATCCAAGCGGTGATCCTGTTCATCCATCCTGGAAATTATGGCAGGTAAAGGTGGATTATTAGCACCATCAGGATTCATGGCCCTTGCGTAATGTCAGGGTGCCAGGAATCAGACTGAGACGAGAAGTGCAAAAATAATCACACCTTTATTAATAGCAAAAAATAATAAAAAGTCCACAAGTCAAATAACAAGCAGGGAATCAAAACCAGAGCTGGTAGTCAGACGAGCCGAGTCAGGAGCCAAATCGAGTAGTGAGACGAGCCGGAATCAGGAACAAGAACAGCAGAGTAAGGAACAAGCCAGAGATCAGGAACCAGGAGGGACGTCAGACAGCCAGGTAATACACAGGTCTGAGACAACGCAAGGGCAAAGCATACTGAACAGAGGCCCTTTAAATAATAAGTGATGACATCACAATTCTGAGACTGCATCCTGTCTGACACGGATGATGTAGACCAGTCTTGCCATAAAAGGAAGTGCAGGAAATGAGCAGCATCACACAGTATGCACCAGAGTCAGCAAGAGAGGTGAGTAAAATGGCTGCCAGCAGCACATGGCAAACAAAACAGGGAAAAAACTCTGACAATGGGTTACTGTTACAAATTACTACTGACAGAGGAACACAATTTACCTCTTTATTTTGGCAAGAATTGTTTAAAAAACTTTACATTCAAATAAATTTAAGTAGTGCATACCATCCTCAGACCAATGGTCAAACTGAGTGCACAAATCAGTGGCTGGAACAACACATCAGGTGTTACTGTAATCATCTACAGGTTGATTGGATTGACTTACTACCACTACACAAATTTTCATTTAATAACTCAATCAATTCCTCTACTAACAGAACTCCATTTTACTCAAACTATGGATATCACCCCATTTCCAACTTCAATCCACATTCAGTCAGTGCTAACCCTTCAGTTAACCAGTCCATCCAGTCATTAAGAGAAGGTTTCAAAACTCTTCAAAAAAACATTAAAGAGGCTTAACTCTTTAAAAAAAAAATATATGATAAAAGGAAAAGCACTCCTCCACCTTACAAGCTAGGGGATAAGGTTTGGCTCTCTACTAAGAACCTCAGATTACAAACTCCTTCCAAAAAACTCAGTCACTGATACATCGGTCTATTCAAGATACAAAAAATAATCAACCGTAATGTCATAAGACTTGAGCTACTATCATCATACAAAATGAATCCTACCTTCCACATCTCACTTCTTAAGCCATACATCCCTAATACCTTCCCTGGAAGAGTATAAACTCCAGCCCCCCCTGTAATTGTACAAGGTCAAGAAGAATTTGAAGTTGAGAAAATTCTCAATGCCAGAAAACTTAGAGGCAAACTACAATACCTAGTTAGATGGAAGGGATATGGTAGTAAAGAGGATGCATGGATTCCCTCCTCTCATATTTCTGCACCTAAACTCATCAAGATGTTCCATAAAAGACATCCATTCAGGCCAAGACCTTAAAACCTTGTGAATGTTCCCTTTCGGAGGGGGTACTGTAAGATTCTGTTCCTTTAAGACATGCCAATCCTACTCACCTGCATATGACATCACAGCATTACCTATTAAACCTAACTAATTTCCTCACTCTTTCCTTGGATATTGTGCAAGCTACAGTTCATTTCTATTGTGCTGTCATTTTTTTCAGGATTGCTGTTTTACCTTTGTGATTAATTCATCTTTCATTAAAGGGACACTGAGCCCAATTTTTTTCTTTTGTGATTCAGATAGAGCATGCAATTTTAAGCAACTTTCTAATTTACTCCTATTATCAATTTTTATTTGTTCTCTTGCTATCTTTATTTGAAAAAGAAGGCATCTAAACTAAGGAGCCAGCCAATTTTTAGTTCAGTACTCTGGACACCACTTGTTTATTGGTGGGTGAATTTATCCAACAATCAGCAAGAACAACCCAGGTTGTTCACTAACAAAGGGCCGGCATCTAAACTTTCATTCTTGATTTTCAAATAAAGATACCAAGAGAATAAAGAAAATTTGATAATAGGAGTAAATTAGAAAGTTGCTTAAAATTGCCTGCTCTATCTGAATCACAAAAGAAAAATGTTTGGTTCAGTGTCCCTTTAACCTACAATAAGGACTTTGTTCGTTCATTCTTTCCCTATAGTGGGAATGCATTTGTGTTTCACTTTCAGTGTGCAAGATTTCAACAAACAAGTTGTTTCTTTGCAGCAGCCAGTCTCCTACTCACAAGTTACACCTATGTCTTTGCAAGCAGTCTCTAACCTGCCACAGCTGCATCTGTGCTTGGATTATAATCTGCAGCGCTCTCTCTCAGCCACAACAAGTAAGTTAAAGGGCCATTATACACTAATTTTTTCTTTGCATAAATGTTTTGTAGATGATCTATTTATAAAGCCCATAAAGTTTTTTTGTTTTTTTTTAAATGTATAATTTTGCTTATTTTTAAAGAACATTGCTCTGATTTTCAGACTCCTAACCAAGCCCCAAAGTTTTATTTGAATACCGTCAGCTACCTTCTCCAGCTTGCTCCTGTTTGTGTAAAGGGTCTTTTCATATGCAAAAGAAGGGGGAGGGGGGAGTGTCTTATTTCCCACTTGCAGTGGGCTTTCCAACTGCCTTTTCAACAGAGCTAAACTGAAAGCTTCTAAGTACTAGTGATGTCGCGAATAGTTCACCGGCGAATAGTTCCCGGCGAACATAGCTTGTTCGCGTTCGCCGCGGCGGGCGAACATATGCGGGCTAGAACATCAGTCTGCTTTTTTTTTTTTTTTTTTCCTGTGTAATCTAATTGCAGTTGCCTGCCTGCCAGCGTGTGTGTCAGGCTCACAGCGTATACTGTGCACACTTGCCCAGTGCCACCACTCATATCTGGTGTAACAGTAGTGTACATTTAAAAAAAAACAACACTTTTTTGACTGTGAAATAATTGCAGACAGCTGCCAGTACCCAAGATGGCCGCCAATAAGGCAGATGGGGAGGGTTAGAGAGCTGTTTTGGGGGGATCAGGGAGGTTGGGGGCTAAGGGGAGATGCTACACCACAGCATATGTAAATATGCTAAAAAAAATAAAAAAAATTAAAAACCTTTTATTTTAGTACTGACAGACTTTCTGCCAGTACTTAAGATGGCAGGGACAATTGTGGGGTGGGGGAGGGAAGGGAGCTGTTTGGGAGGGATCAGGGGGTCTGATGTGTCAGGTGGGAGGCTGATCTCTACACTAAAGCTAAAATTAACCCTGCAAGCTCCCTACAAACTACCTTATTAACCCCTTCACTGCTAGCCATAATACACGTGTGATGCGCAGCAGCATTTAGCGGCCTTCTAATTACCAGAAAGCAACGCCAAAGTCATATATGTCTGCTATTTCTGAACAAAGAGGATCCCAGAGAAGCATTTACAACCATTTGTGCCATAATTGCACAAGCTGTTTGTAAATCATTTCTGTGAGAAACCTAAAGTTTGTGAAAAAAAAGTGAACAATTTTTTTTTATTTGATCGCATTTGGCGGTGAAATGGTGGCATGAAATATACCAAAATGGGCCTAGATCAATACTTTGGGATGTCTTCTAAAAAAAAATATATACATGTCAAGGGATATTCAGGTATTCCTGACAGATATCAGGGTTCCAATGTAACTAGCGCTCATTTTGAAAAAAAGTGGTTTTGAAATAGCAAAGTGCTTCTTGTATTTATTTCCCTATAACTTGCAAAAAAAGCAAAGAACATGTTAACATTGGGTATTTCTAAACTCAGGACAAAATTTAGAAACTATTTAGTAATTTGTTTTTTGGTGGTTGTAGATGTGTAACAGATTTTGGGGGTCAAAGTTAGAAAAAGTGTGTTTTTTTCCATTTTTTCCTCATATTTTATAATGTTAGGTGATTTATGCCCTTTATGGATTAAAACCAGACTCTGCATCAACTATGTAATTTTCCATGGGAGTTTTGCCATGGATCCCCCTCCGGCATGCCACAGTGCAGGTGTTAGTTCCCTTGAAACAACTTTTCCATCACTATTGTGGCCAGAAAGAGTCCCTGTGGGTTTTAAAATTCGCCTGCCTATTGAAGTCTATGGTGGTTCGCCCGGTTCGCCCGTTTGCGAACTTTTGTGGAAGTTCGCGTTCGCTGTTCGCGAACCCAAATTTTTTTGTTCGCGACATCACTACTAAATACGTTTTTTAAACCATTTTATACTGGATTTTTATATCAGTATCTGTGCATCTTATTCTTTATAGTAGTGTCTATTACATGCAGTTATATGAAAATGAGTGTATACTGTCCCTTTAACAGTCACTATTAATTTGATTCAGTTTCTTTCCAGTAACAGTCTATGATTATTCTTATCATTTAGCCTGTTTTGCTTAAAGACTGTTTCTGACTGTTAACTCTGTGTGTCAAATATTGTAATGAAAAGGATTTATATAACATCATATGACTATATTAACAGCAATGTTAAAGCCATATCTATAACCAGTTGGATTTGGTTCTTTCATTAATTGCTAACAAATTCTGCAATATAATAATTATTGTGAAGCTATACACTTAAAGGGACACTCAATCAAAATTAAACTTTCATTATTCAGATAGAGCATGCCATTTTAAACAACTTTCCAATTTACTACCATTAACAAAATGTGCACAGTCTTTTTATATTTAAACTTTTTGAGTCACCAGCTCCTACTGAGCATGTGCAAGAATAAGTGTGTATGCATTTGTGAATGGCTGATTGCTGTCACATGGTACGTGTATGCATTTGTGATTGGCTGATGGCTGTCACATGGTACAGGGGGAGTGGAAAAAGACATAACTTTTAAAATTATCAGAAAAAAAAAATCTAATACTCATTTGAATTTTAGACTAAGTGCTATTGCATTGTCTTGTTATCTTGCATTTGTTGATTATGCAAATCTACTGTGTTGACTGGTCCTTTAAATGATGTGCGTAGCAAGACTGCAAATGTGCATTACAGATTCCTTCTTAAAGGGAAACTGACTGAGTTGTTACACCTAGGATATTTTACATTTTCCTTTTGATCTCTAATAGATAGAATTCTCCTGCTGTAGTATAAATAAATTTGATAAGAGGCTTGAAACGTAAATTGAGTATTGAGTATTTTATTTTTATTTGATAAGTCATAAAACTTGGCTTTTCTGTCTTTTCCACCCTCCCCTTCAAACCACAAACCCTATTAGTTTAAGGCCTCTGTTTCCCATGTGTTTTTTAAATTGCTCATGTTATAATTACATACACAGCATGTGCACTGCTCTGCCTTTGTCCATTTTGCTACATATATTTAGAGTGGAGGTTTACGGAAGATTTTATTGTTTATTGTGGGTGGGTGGGCGGTTTTTGGCTGCAGTGTCTTTGAGGGTGATAGGGACAAGATCATCTAAATTCTTGGATGTTTCTGCAAATACCCACTGGAGCAAATGATTAGTGGAAAGACCATATCTTAAAATATATAATCCATTGTGTGGTGACCAAAAAAAACAACAAGACGACAGAGCCAAACATGTCATTTGGTCTAGAAATAATCACAGATTTGTGTCACTATGTTTTGGGAGATTCCCTGTAAATTCTGCAAAATAAGTGAAATAAATAACTAATGTTTGCTAGGGAGATGACTAAACAGATAAATAGAGAATATCAGAGCTGTGTTAGTCATTTCTTCCAGAAAGACACACCTAAAACCCTGCAATAGAGAAATAACGCCCACACCATGTGGTGAGGGGCAAAGATAAATAGGACACAGAGTGATACAGAGAAGAGGACACATACTGATATGCAGACACTTTTGCGTATCATGCCTAGATAATTGAGAAAAAAAAAGTTTGTCTCACACTTAAATAAATGATCAGATAGTGCCATGGCACTGTTTCTGGTTTACAAAGTAAGAAAAAGGGAAATAAAATTAAGACAATACACTGCTCTTTCTTGTTAAAGAGCATTTTATTTTACTATATCTGCTGTGAAATAAAAGGTTTAGCCCAGGTTAAAGGGATAATCACACAGGCAAATTCATATACTTGTCGTGCCCTGTGCCACTCTCAGGATTATAGGCAGATAAGCCGGTCAGCAGCTGCTGAGGTCCCTCAAAGAATTTCTGTGAAGCCATTGACTGTCTGATCCTCCTGTATCAATTTCTGAGGGTGAAGCAGGAACATGCTCAAGTTTTCTTATGTATTTAACCTTTTTGCAGGGATTAAAAACATTTGACAATGTAGAATTTTCCAAAAAAATCAACTGATCTCCTTCCTTTATCCCTATAGCATGTGTGTATAACTCTATTCCCCTGCAAGTTACTACGTGTAGGCCACAAGTGTGTGTGACTGTATTAGACAGCTCTTCATATGAGTGCAAGTTAGCCTGTGTTAGCAAACAATGTGCCCTGGTGTCACTAAGCAGTGTGATTCTGCACCTTTGCTCAGTCAACACACACACCATTTTAGCCATAACAAGCCAGATTAAACAGAGGTGCTACATAGTGTTCTAATTTACTCCTATTAGAAAATTTTCCTTGCTATCTTTATTTGAAAAGTAAGCCTATTTTTGGGTCAGCACCTTGGTAGCGCTTGCTGATTGGTGGCTAAATGTAAACACCAATCAGCAAGCACTACCCAGGGTGCTGAACCAAAAATGGTCCGGCTCCTAAGCCTACAGTCTTGCTTTTTAAAATAAAGATACCAAGAGAACAAAGAAGAATTGATAATAGGAGTAAATTAGAAAGTTGCTCAAATTTGCATGCTCTACCTTAACAATGGAGGAAAAAAATTGGGTTTTGTTACAGAAGCATTAGTTATTTTGTTGTGAAGAGCTTATTTCCCAGCAGCAATGCCTGAACCAGCAAGCCAGCGCCTAAGAAGGGCTCCAAGAAAACTGTAACAAGTTTCATTTCATAAAGAGTTAACTCTTTTTTTTTTCAGCTTTTAGAAACTATTGTCTAATCACCTCTGGAGCCAGACTGCTAATTGATAAGATGAACTTGTAAACTTGTTATCTTAAGTACTGTAATCCTATTGTGGCCTGTCAAAGGACAGTGCTCTCTATCTAAATGTGTGATGGGGGATTTTGTGCTTCCCCCCCTCTCCCCCTGGGAGTGCCCTGTGTGCATGTAACCTTAATAAAAAGCAGGCTGGGCATCCCAGTCCTGAGTTCTTGTTTGACCCTCAATCGCAGCGTTGACTCGTTTTTGTGGGCAGAAGGGTATCCTAGCTGTACTGCAGCTAAGGGAGATTATTCTATATTTGCGAGACTCATATAGAATACTATGGAAAGCAGCTTCTCCCCTCTTTAGCAATAGGGATCCAGGCTACTAAGCGGTCCATCTCTCAGCGAGACTAAGGGTAACCGTAACATTTGGCGGCAGCGGCGGGATTTTCCTGGATTTCCTAGGAGAGGTACAGAACGGATGGAGAGCGCTTACGAAAAATTGAAGCGTACAACCCTAAAGGATTTACTTGAAAGCAGAGGGGGGTACGCCAGCAACCGGCCGAGGAGAGAGCTGATCGCAGAATTGACCGAACTGGATCAGAGCTTCACAATGGCGGAAACACCGACCACGATTAGTGACGAAAAAACCAGGATTGTTCGGGAAAGGCTCTCATTATACGGGCCGAACCCCTCCATGGAATTGGTACAGCAGTTGATGGCGGAGGCGGACGAGGATATACGAGAGACTCGAGCCCACGAACTCAACCTAGCGAACGCACACCGCAATGCTGAAGCCCCGCAGGTAATCATCCCTGTCGAAAATGCTGGGAGGCCCAAGATACCCTATGCGGCATTTCGACCCTTCCTAGAGAGCGAGACAGGGATTGATGAATATTTGGCGGACTTCGAAAGGCAATGTGCCCTGCACCAGATTCCCAACAGAGAGTGGCCCACGATATTGTCTGGGAAACTATCCGGGCGAGCCCTGGAAGCCTTTCGTACTCTGGGTGCTGAGGAAGTGACACAGTATGAGCTAGTTAAGGAGACACTGTTGCGACGGTACGCTGTAACTCCGGACACGTATCGCCGACAGTTTCGGGGCACGGAAAAGAAGCCTAACGATACCCATATGGAATGGGCGCACCGAATGCGGAGAGCGGCAAATCACTGGCTGAGCGGAAGTAAAGCGGTGACTGGGGAGGAAATTTTACAATTGTTTCTCTTAGAACATTTTTATAATGGCATGGAACAGCAAGGGAAGGAATGGCTGCGAGACAGGCGGCCTTCTACCTTAGAAGAAGCAGCCAAATTGGCCGATGAACATTATGACTCCCGTCTTCACGAACCCATGAACTACCGAGCTCCAGCACGGGTCGAACCCAGAGAGGTTTACCGTGCACCCCCTCGTGCTGAATTCCGAGCCCCGGTGCCCACAGGGCCCGTCCGACACTCAGGACCACCCAATAACAGCTCTGAGCGTCCCAGACCGACTTGCCACCGATGCAAGCAACCAGGGCATTTCATGGCTAGCTGCCCCCTTAATACGCACCAGACACCCAGGAATTACAATTACCCCTCTGGGTCCTATCGTCCGGCCCGGGCCCTCTGTGTTAACCAAGAGGCCCCTATGGAGGGATATGTGGGGCCGCTTCACGAGGCAGACCCTGTATATGCTGCCTCAGATAACCGCCAGCACCATCGGCAGAGGGTATGGCTCGAGGGGCGATCTACCGAGGGATTGCGAGACACAGGGGCTACTATCACGCTGGTACAGAGTCATTTGGTGCCAGAGCACAAGCGATCCGGACAGACTGTGGCCGTTAGAGTGGCGGGGGGGGATGTGTACAAAATTCCAACAGCTAAAGTGCATCTTGATTGGGGAGCGGGAAAGGGGGCTGTGAACGTGGGCCTAATGGATAATTTACCTGCCGAAGTACTACTGGGCAACGATTTGGGCCCCATGACTTCTGCCTATGCTCCAGTATGCAACAACGAGGCGGACCCAGTGACTACACGGGCCCAAGCCTGGACGGAGCGAGAGCTCTCACCAGTGCGGGAGACACAGGTAAGACCTACCCCGACCTTGCCTGACAGGTTAGGCCCCATACCCTGGGACACCCCAGATGCCTTCGAGGCAGAGTCTAAGACTGACCCGACCTTACAAAAGTACCGGGAACGAGCAGAGACCGGAGGGGGCGGGGCAGATAACGAAACATTCTTATGGGAAAAAGGGAAACTATACCGCTGGGCAGAGAAAAGGGGACAGCGTAGGCGACAGCTGGTAGTGCCCCACAAATACCGTCAAGAAATCCTCAAAATAGGCCACGACATCCCCTTAGCAGGCCACCTAGCCGTTACCCGTACCCTACACCGCATTACTCACACGTTCTTTTGGCCAGGGGTGCACGCTGACGTTAGAACTTACTGTAACACCTGCGATGTGTGTCAACGAGTAGGAAGGCGAGGCGATCACCCTAAAGCCCAGCTAGTAAATATGCCCATTGTAGAGGAACCCTTCAGCCGGGTTGCTATTGACCTAGTGGGACCACTGGCTACCCCTAGTCCCTCCGGTAAGCGATACATTCTTACCGTAGTGGACTACGCTACCAGGTACCCAGAGGCTGTCGCCCTATCCAACATACAAGCGGATACGGTAGCGAATGCACTAGTACAGGTGTTCTCCCGGGTAGGATTTCCAAAAGAAATCCTATCCGACCGAGGCACCCAATTTACGGCTGAATTGACCCAACAACTCTGGCAGGTTTGCAAAATTAAGTCCCTCCTAAGCTCCCCATACCACCCCCAGACGAACGGGCTGTGTGAGAGGTTCAATGGGACCCTCAAGCAAATGCTCAAGACGTTCACTCAGGAATACCGAGACTGGGAACGCTTCCTGCCGCACCTCCTATTTGCTTATCGGGAGGTGCCCCAGGAAACGACAGGGTTCTCTCCCTTCGAGTTGCTCTACGGAAGAAAGGTACGGGGACCCCTAAACCTGATCCGGGAGCACTGGGAGGGAGAGATGGAGGCTGACGGTGTCCCAATTGTGCCATACGTGCTGGAACTCAGGGACCGAATGGAGCAATTAGCCAAATCCGTGCGGGCTAATCTCCAGTTGGCCCAGAGAAGACAGAAAGTATGGTACGATCGGGGGGCCCGAAAGAGAATCTTCACCATAGGACAAAAGGTGTTAGTACTTAAGCCGGTGAAGACAGACAAATTGCAGGCGTCCTGGCAGGGTCCCTACCAGATCGTAGAGAAAAGGGGAGACACCACTTATGTGATAGCTAGCTGCCACGACAACAATCTTAGAAAGACATTCCATGTAAACATGCTCAAGGAATATTTTGAGCGACCAGAGAATGTGACGGCCGTATGTTGTTCCCCTCAGGAAGACCCCGACAGTTTACCCATTCCAGACCTATTAGAAAAGAGCCTCCCCACAGGTATAGTGGCGCAGGTTCAGATAGGGGACCGACTTAGCCCCACTGAAAGGGAGCAGCTCAACCAACTCCTCCAGTCCAAACACCTCACCTTCTCCCCGAAGCCAGGGTACACTACTTTAACCACCCACCAGGTAGATACTCCGGGACAAGCTCCCTTGCGCCAGGCTCCGTACCGAATCCCCGAAGCAGTTAGGACAGGAATGAAGAAGGAGATCGATGAGATGCTCCAGCTCAGGGTAATTGAGCCCTCCGATAGTCCCTGGGCCTCCCCAGTTGTCTTGGTGCCCAAGAAAGATGGGACCACCCGGTTCTGCGTAGACTATCGGAGGCTCAATGAAAATACCGTGACGGACGCTTACCCTATGCCCAGGGTAGACGAGCTACTCGATCGTATAGCCAGGGGAAATTACCTGACCACTATTGACCTCTGCAAAGGTTACTGGCAGATTCCCCTGGCCCCGGAGGCTATCCCCAAGTCGGCATTCGTCACCCCATTCGGCTTATATCAGTTTAGGGTAATGCCGTTTGGGATGAAGAATGCCCCAGCTACATTCCAGCGCTTGGTGGATAGGCTCCTGGATGGCTTCCAGAGTTTTGCTTGCGCCTACCTGGACGACATAGCGATCCACAGTGAGTCCTGGGAGGACCACTTAGCTCATGTGGGAATGGTTCTGGATCAGATCCGGGCTGCTGGCCTGACTCTGAAGCCAGAAAAATGCCACTTTGGGATGGCCGAGGTACAGTACCTGGGTCACCGGGTGGGGTGTGGAAAGCAGCGACCAGAGCCGGCCAAAATAGAAGCTGTCGCCAATTGGCCCACCCCCATCACTAAGACTCAGGTCCTAGCCTTCCTGGGCACGGCAGGGTACTATAGACGGTTCGTACCAGACTACAGCACACTTGCCAAACCCCTGACTGACTTGACCAAGAAGAACTTACCTCGACAGGTCCTGTGGTCTCCCCACTGTGAAACGGCTTTCCAGGCTCTCAAAAATGCTCTAATTAACGCTCCTGTCTTGGCGGCCCCAGCCCTTAACAAACGTTTTATCGTCCATACAGATGCTTCCATGTTCGGGCTGGGAGCCGTCCTCAGCCAAGTAGGCGAAGATGGAGGGGAGCATCCAGTTGCCTACATCAGCCGGAAGCTCCTGCCCCGCGAAGTCAGCTATGCAGCGGTCGAAAAGGAGTGTTTGGCTTTGGTGTGGGCATTAAAGAAATTGACTCCCTATTTATATGGTCAGGAGTTCACTCTGGTCACCGACCATAACCCGTTGGTGTGGCTGAACCGGGTCTCTGGAGATAACGGCAGGCTATTACGTTGGAGCTTATCGTTGCAAACCTTCAATTTCACCATTACTTACAGACCTGGGAAACAGAATGGCAACGCCGACGGGTTGTCCAGACAAACCGACCTCAGCCCCGCATAACCAGCGGTCTGGACAGCCTTAGTCTGCCCCGAAAAGGGGTCAGACCGTGTCTGCCAGAGTGTTCCACAGAAAGGGAGCAATGTTACAGAAGCATTAGTTATTTTGTTGTGAAGAGCTTATTTCCCAGCAGCAATGCCTGAACCAGCAAGCCAGCGCCTAAGAAGGGCTCCAAGAAAACTGTAACAAGTTTCATTTCATAAAGAGTTAACTCTTTTTTTTTCAGCTTTTAGAAACTATTGTCTAATCACCTCTGGAGCCAGACTGCTAATTGATAAGATGAACTTGTAAACTTGTTATCTTAAGTACTGTAATCCTATTGTGGCCTGTCAAAGGACAGTGCTCTCTATCTAAATGTGTGATGGGGGATTTTGTGCTTCCCCCCCTCTCCCCCTGGGAGTGCCCTGTGTGCATGTAACCTTAATAAAAAGCAGGCTGGGCATCCCAGTCCTGAGTTCTTGTTTGACCCTCAATCGCAGCGTTGACTCGTTTTTGTGGGCAGAAGGGTATCCTAGCTGTACTGCAGCTAAGGGAGATTATTCTATATTTGCGAGACTCATATAGAATACTATGGAAAGCAGCTTCTCCCCTCTTTAGCAATAGGGATCCAGGCTACTAAGCGGTCCATCTCTCAGCGAGACTAAGGGTAACCGTAACAGGTTTCATATCCCTTTAACTTTACTACCCAAAGAAAAGAACAAAATAGCAGTAGCCAGATATGCAGTCGGCGCAATGGATACATATGTACCAATCGGGGGGGAGCACACATTGAAAGTAGCTGTCAGTTTCATTATTAATTGAGTAATTGAACTCGAGGAGAAAATGTTGTAATTCTCTAAAGGTAGTTTTACTTTGAGAACATTGTGTCTGGCAAAAGGGTGTTTCCTTCATTTAGGACATGTTTAGTTTGCAATAGAGCTCACAAATGATTGTAATTTAAAAATGGTATGAAATGGATAAAGGAAATGCTGAAATAAAAGCACTCAGTGAAAGTTTGTATTGTTACGTTGCATTAAAGATAGAAATAAAATTGTTTAGCAAAAATCATATTTTATAGAAAAATTAAAAATCATATTGAAATTACACAGGGAAAATATAATGCACAGTACAATATCATAATAATAAAACTACACTGCACATGCAAAAACTCTTCTAAATGCAATGTGTATTGTGTCCCTTATTGTAAAATGAGTTTCTCTGGTGGGAGATTGTGCCAAAATACGCAAAACATTTATTACCCTAATAGAAAAACGCATAATGCATAGGCAAACAGGGGCAATTGTAAGATACTTTCTCTCTCCCTAGCAAATTGTCTCTTTTCAGCAAACTCTATTACTTTCTGAGGAAGGCTTCTTGCAACTTGTCAGGACTGAACTTTATATTAGAGAATTTCCAGGGCGAATCCCATGCATGAGGCAGTGTGGTCTTATATGTCTGATCCGGTGAATCAGGTAATCAGGCCCTTGGTAGATAAGATGAGGTGTGAATTATATTAAGAGTCGCTCCCAGGCAATGTCAAGACCAATATGTTATGTAAATAAACTAATTCCCAGCCGTCTATCTGCTGCTTCTTCAAATGTCATTGGTCTGGGCTAGTTAGCCTATGTTTAAATATGCCTCTGTATACATGTGAAAATGATATGACCCAAAGTTTCTTCATAGCTGGCAGCCAAGACTTGGAACACCCTCCCGCTGCACCTCAGACAAGCTACCACCCTAATTAAGTTCAGAAGGACCTAAAGACCTGGCTCTTCGACTGAACGGCAACCCTCAGCGCCTTGAGACCCTTACGGGCGAAGAGCCGCGCTTTACCAGAACCCAATAGATAGATAGATATAAGGACCAGAGTTACAATTAGATTTTCTTATTATTAACCTTTTGAATGGAATGGATGATGTGTCACTCTACATTTCTCAAACATTGCAAAGAAAGACAACGTGCTCTCATTTCACAGTCTTCCCAAATTGTACATATATGACAATAAATAGAGGGACCAGGGGTCAGCATTCTTTTATCTCCAGTTAGAATTATGTGTGATGTCATTATGGTTCCTCGTCACTCTTTCATGCTCAGTGCTAGAATAATGTGTGATATCATTTTACCAAACAAATCATGACACTCAATACAAGCAGAATGATGAGCTGAAGATTTGCTTACATAACATACAACGTACGTGTGATTTGTCTTTGAATAGCTTCAGAATGTGTATTTATTGCAGTCATATTTTTATACTGGCAGTTCTGTGTCATTGATGTTCTGTTGCGGAAATTCAGTATATGGACACATTATAGACAACAATGATTTGCTGAGAAGAACAAAAGAAACTTTCAGAACTAATAAGTGTTTGTGTGCAGTAGACACTCTTCAATCAGATCTGTTAAAAGACTTCCAAATATAGCCTATAATTGGCTCTATGAACAATTCTGTGTGCAATGCAGAAGTAGAAATCATGCAACATGTTTGTTTATTTGAGCATTATTTTATAATGTAGGTGTCGCTCCACATCCAGAACCCGCATAGTGAGATAAGCAACTGTTGCTAGAATTTACAATTGTAAAATTCTTTTAGGAACTTCACAGCACTGATGAGACTTCTTAGATAATCTCACCAGACCAGAGAGCTAAAGTGTGCCATACATAATAAATTGTGCAGCTAGAAAAGAATGAGCATTCTCTCTTTAGATTTACGACTGATCTGATAAAGATGAATTAGTATTACTATAATAGAACTGGATTAGGAAGGATTAAGATAAAACTGATTTAAAAGTATTTAGTTGAATGTACAGTAAAAAAGGTTGTTTTACTTAAGGAACCACTCCATGCAATAGAATTGGATAATTAACCAGTGAATAATAAAAAGACAAGGCAATAATACTCTGAATTTAAAATAAATAAACATTAGATTTTTTTTCTGACAAATTTATTTTTTTCTCCCATTTTCTGGCCCCCTCTATCATGTGACAGACATCAGCCAATCAGACTAGTATACGTATACCATGTGAGCTTGTGCACATGCTCAGTAGGATCTTGTGAAAGTGTGCAAATATAAAAGACTGTGCAAAATTTGATAATGGAAGTAAATTGGAAAGTACTCTTTTTGAATCGTAAAAGTTTATTTTGCTTTGAGTGTCCCTATAACAAAATTAGAATTATTGTACTAAACAAAATTACTTTTTTTTGGTAGAGCTGTGGCCTTGTTACCCAGAACGCAATCTGTCCCTAGGAATAAGTGATAAACAAACATGCATTTCCTGTAACTTTCAAAATCAATTTAATCTTTACATTTTCTTATTTTTATGCAAAAAAATAATTAATTGCAGGCCTTTAATAAATTAACATATTTAATTGCAGATTTTCACATACATTGAAGATTTGTTTAATTTACTGTCCCTTTACTGATTGCTCTTTAAATAAATATTTATTTATTATTCCAAAATCAGTTTTCCCTACAAAATGAGGTTGATTAATACATACTATTTGCATCACATCATACAAAGGAAGGTTTATTAAGACAGAAAGCAGACTTGTCATTGGCTAGCATTTCCAGTGCATTGGTTTGTGATAAGAACACAATTTCTAGTCATTGGGGTTATACAGTAGCACATGCAGTGTAAATACAACAGAACACAGGACCTTGCTGAGTTGATGAATATCAGTGTACACCACACACAATAATAGCAGGAGTAGGTGTGCGCATTACTGAGCGTAAGTGAGAGTCTGAGGGGGAACTGAATGTCAATGGATGGGAATGAGTGGGCAGATCTCAGGAGGTCATCTCTTAATGTAACATGTCTGAATGGTTTTGGGTTAATCTGCTGGAGCAATGGACCCTATCAGAGTTGACAGAGGTTTTATTACTGTTGCTTTTTGTGTGTGTCCCAAACCATTGGTTTAATCAATTCTTCCTGGTTTTGTGGGGTTAACATATACCCATCTTGTCTTCCATCCCCTCCCCATCACTGTCTTCTTTTTCTCTAATCACCAATGGATACATTCCTACCCAATATGGCAGCAACTCCAGGGTAACACTCCCCCCCACACACACACCTCCCTCTAATCCCTGACACTGCTAAACAGCCAAAGCATTTCAGCCCCGCTGGTGAGGGGCTTCTGACTAGTGGCTACAGTAGACAAAGCTGCCTCCTGGGGGGTTAATGTGGAGCGTCACGGCACGACTGTGTGTCGCTCAGGCAGTGTAATGAATTGTCCATCATGCTTTTCAGGTGCGCCCGTCCATCCTGCATTAATCTTAGATGTCAGATTGGGATGGAAGTCACTAAGCCGGTATTTATTACACTCCTATTGTGACTAATTGAGCTAATTATCTGAGGCTCCAGCCCCAGGGACAATTCAACTTTCACACGCACAATGCTGAGAATCACAGGCTCAGCCAAGGGGGGTTAAAGGGGCACATTGGGCACTCCCCTGAAATTACACTGACACTCCACAATTTTCGAGTTGGCCTAAACATTTGCTTTTAGTGATATCCACTAGTAACCAATAAAAAGTTACTCTAGTAGATTCCATTATCTAAAATTATAGCTATAGGTCATGATTTCATATTACTATAGGTCATGAAAAGATATCCCAGAATCCCATGGCCTTCAAAGTTCTCTTTGCCTGCAAAATGTCTTACATTTTTAAATAGCAACAAAAATTCCAGAAACTTTTCCTGGTAATCTTAGCAAACATCTTCTCTGCTTATAACACTTTATACTGGGGCCCATTCCATTCCCTCAGTATTGTGCTTCAAATTCCATTTTTAAGACTTTCAGATTCTAAGCCATTCCAATCCATTAGACAATCCTGCACTAGCCCAAGTATTACAAGCACCTTTTATGGGTACACATTAGGCAGTCTTTATAAAGACTGAATTAATTGCTGTTTTATCTTTTACTAATGCAATTTTTTTTTACAAATATAAATGGTTTGTCTTCTAGAGTAGGGGTCCTCAATTCTTTTCCTCATGACCAACTATCAGGCCAGATCTTCAGGGTTACCTTGAATGCAAACAGAGTAATTCAAAGAATTTGGGGCAGATTATAAGTGGAGCGGTATTTAACCATCCCACTCTAGCGTTAACTCTGCTAGAAGTAAGCTTTTTGCGCACGTCGGGTAGTATTACAAGTTGAATGTAAACTGTTTTTGCTTGCGCACTAACCCGACGTGAATAAAAAGCCGACATAAAATATTGCACACCAATAACCTATTCCCTCATAGAAGTCAGTGGTGCAAAAAAATTGGAAACACCCTACTTACGCGCAAACCCAATTGGATAGTCTTAAGTGCGCTAACCCAACATGAAAATATGAATATTTCATATTCCAATGTTCTTCACATAGCAGAATATGCTCTATTTATTTATAAATACACATGTCTACATATATCTGATGGTATTTTGGTATATATATATATATATACACACATACTGTATGTGTATATATATATATATATATATATATATATATATATATATATATATATATATATATATATATATATATATATATATATATATATATATATATATACACACGATTATATATAGGTATATATATATATATATATATATATATATTTAGAAATAAATAGACAATATTCTGCTATGTGAAAAATGTGAAATATTTACAGTAAATACACAGTATAACACTTTATTAAATATGAATATTGCATAAATATGATTTTGCATGTTTTTATCTACTTAACTGCAAAGGGCTCCAATGCATTTATATGTAAATATGTATTTATGTGCTTATATGTGTACTGTATATGTCAGTAAATACATATAAATACATGTGTACACACATAAAAAATTTATATATATATATATATGTGTGTGTGTATATATGTATGTGTGTATATATATACGTTGATTGGAGTAGCCATGTTAGTCCAGAGATTTAGATATCAAAATAACAAGAGTATTGCATTGAGCAATGATACTTTTTTTATTGGACTAACTATACATTTATAAGTTGACAAGCTTTCGGAAGAGTTCCTTCCTTTATCAAGTCAATATTGCTTCAGACTTGATAAAGGAAGGAACTCTTCCGAAAGCTTGTCAACTTATAAATGTATAGTTAGTCCAATAAAAAATGGTATAATTGCTCAATGCAATACTCTTGTTATTTATATATATATATATATATATATATATATATATATATATATATATATATATAAAACACATATATACATCTTAGATATGTACATGTATGTATCTCTATGTTAAAGCACTTTGCCTGCCTATTGTTTCCTAACACCTGAGACCTCAAATATTTGAGCCTTTATAACTTTTTGTGCAATATTTTTTTTAAACAATTTTTATTAAATAGTGTTATTACGGGTGTAACTGATCTTTGCAATGTATTTTTGATGTGTTTTGGACAACTTTTTTGTTTACAGTTAATCAGAGCTCTGAGGACACTGTAGTCATACTAGCGTAAATCGTGATTGCACTCAAGCAATTGCGTTTACTTTCAATTTGTAATACGAGCGGTAAATCCAACGTGCACAAACACCCACGATAAACCCCTTTTTGCTTGCACATAACTGTTTGCCTGTACTATCATTCAGAGGTTCTGAAAATCTGGCCTGTGGTCTGGAGTGGAAGAACCCTGTTTGAGAGGTTTATATTGATTTTAACATGAAAGCCAAAAATCAACCCAGCTGCTACAACACAATAATTTGAATGGATTAAAGTGTTGGACATTATTATATCAAAGAATATGCTCCCAGAGTTGTTAACCGATACTTGGGATATGTGTATAATAAAGTATATCATTGCATCTAAAAAAAAACACCCAGAATACCCTGTTGATATCTTTAATCTGCATCACATGTATAGTTGTATAGGTATACTACAACCTATCCTTTCATCTATTTAAAAAAGTCTTCCAGTCTCTCATTATACATGCACATGACATATCCTAAGAAGCTATAACTCGTATCTTAAAGGGACATTCCAGTCAAAATTTAAATGCACATAGATAAATTACATATATACATGTATTGGCAAAAATGTGTCCAGGAAAAGTTATCACTGTTTTATTGTTAATATTTTTCTCTGCTTGTGCATGTGAAGCATAGCAAGATATTGTCAGTGCACCAGAATTTAAAATACTACAGGTGCTCAGAGTGCCAGTGGGGCTTTTATCATGTCAGCAATCAACAAATTGAGCCATTAACAGATGATGCAAGCACCTTAGGTTCTCTGAGTAAGTGCTGTGTTTAAAATGCTGGTGCACGCTGCTTACTTAAATACACTTTTGAAACAGCTATAACTTTTATTAGAAGAATTTTTGCTAATACATGTATATTACATAAATGCTTCTATTCAAAACTAAAATGCATTCATGTGGATTCCAGTTTTAGCCGGAATGCCCCTTTAAGTCAATACGTCTATAGATGGAATGAAAACCATCATAGAAGGGCAGGGAAATATGCTTGTACGTGAGACTGATTTACAAAGAAGTTTAACATGAGACAAGCTTATGGTGCCTGTCATGACTCTCAGGCCCTTTTATAAGCCCATAGTTGCAATGCAAAGTCATTCAGCCTTTAAAATGTATCAGCTTCTTCACTTAAAGGGACAGTTTACTCAAAAATTATCTTCCCTTTAATTTGTTCCCAATGATCCACTTTACCTGCTGGATCGTATTAAATTATTTGCAAGTATTTCTATTACTCTTATATTGGCATTTGAAATAGCAGATTTAGCCTGTGGTATCCCCACCTATCCTGAAAATTTTTGGACTTAAGGCCAAGCTGTGTAAACACAGCCAGTAGAAGAAATTACACTGCATGTGGGGTATAGAAGAGATAAGGCAATAAAATGTTAATTTTCCATTGTTCTCACCAAGTATTGGTGATTGGTTTACAGGCAGATAAGATAAGATAAAGAAGCATGTATATGTATACAATGTGATAAAGTAATGAGATCTGATTAAACCTACAAGCTCAACCCATTTTACTAGGTTGTGGCTTCAAAACACAAAATCAGCTAATTTATATACACAAATAAGCCTTAAAAAGCAAATCTCATACATTTTATTTTCTGCAGCTGGTAAAAAAAGTGATTAGAAACACATTAAGGGGAAAACTATTTTATTGTATACTGTCCCTTTAACTGATCTCCTGTTTCTTCCTTTGTTTGATTTACTTTAAAAGGGATGTATTTGTGGGTTGATAGAGAGTATATGATCACAAAGCAGACAATCCTATTAGCCTTTATTTCTAATAATCTATTGGTGCATTATTTTCCTAATAATTAACAAGAAAAGGTCTATATTGTCAGACACACCACCTTATTTTCCTTTCACTTATATTCTTCATCGCTCATTTTATCTGCTCAACTAGGCATATTCTTCCAACAGAGCACAAATATGAACTTTCATTTCATTTTGTTACCAGATAAACTGCTACTTGGAACTATCATAAGTAAAATGTGCCAGGTAAGGTGTCACAGTGAAATGAGGCTGATGAACTGTATGAAATTTTAGATGCAGAATGGTGCTACCATTACTATTATTTCCCTTCATATTCTGAAATGTAAGATTATATTTTAGTGTTTTTGTATGTTTGTTTTTAAATGCAAGAAGAGGCACAATATTAAAGGAATAGATGTTGTGTGTGTGAGTATGTATGTATGTGTATGTATGTAGTTGTATATGTATGTGTGTGTGTGTATGTAGGTGTATGTAGGTGTATGTGTGAGTATGTATGTATGATATGTATGTGTGTGTATGTAGGTGTATGTGTGAGTATGTATGTATGTGTATGTATGTATGTAGTTGTATATGTGTGTGTGTGTGTGTGTGTGTATGTAGTTGTGTATGTGTGTGTGTGTATGTAGTTGTATATGTATGTATGTGTGTGTGTGTATGTAGGTGTATGTGTGAGTATGTATTTATGTGTATGTATGTAGTTGTATGTGTGTGTGTGTATGTAGTTGTATATGTATGTGTGTGTGCGTGTGTATGTAGGTGTATGTGTGAGTATGTATTTATGTGTATGTATGTAGTTGTATATGTATGTGTGTGTGTGTGTGTGTATGTAGGTGTATGTGTGAGTATGTATGTATATGTATGTATGTAGTTGTATATGTATGTGTGTGTGTATGTAGTTGTATATGTATGTGTGTGTGTGTATGTAGGTGCATATGTATGTGTGTGTATGTTTGTGTGTGAATGTAGGTATATTTATGTGTGTTTGTGTGTGTGAATGTATGTATGTGTGAGTGTGTTTGTATGGGGTATGCATTTTTCTCAGTAATCTTTATTGTTCTAGTACCAAAGTGAATGCTCAAAAGCAGAAAATATGTCTACAGCTTAAATATTTTCTCTAATTCAGCTGAAACTAATTTGAATAAATGCATAATTGCATCTTATTTTCTGATCACAAAAGAGTTTTAGATCTATAATAATTTACCTGCTTCACTTGTTCCAGTATTAATTTTCTAAATCAGTAATCAATAAGGTCTAATATATTCCACCAAAGTCAATCCATTAATAGGTCAAAACTCAAATATATATTTGTCAATTTTAATTACATTTAGCCTTTAAAGGAACATTCTTGCAAAATAATAATAATTATAATAATAATAATAATAGCCAGTTCTATCTAAAGAAATTCTGTATATTTAAAACAAAGATAATCCTTAGAATAATTTGTAGGTGTATTTTTTTACAATTAAATTTGTTGTTTAAATATTTAAAAAATAAGTGTAAATATTTATTTTCTATGAAGTACTGTACATTAGTTTCTATAAAGTGAAGGGTGCTGCCACGTTTGAACTAGTTGTCCATTTATCTCTGTGTAAACAAGGCTGTTCAGATAATTTATGTTCCACACAGCCTTGTTTGGACAGTCTCATTTTTTTTGCCTGTTTTATTTCTGTACCTAATTGTCCTCAGCAGGAAAGATAGGTAAAAGTACATTTGAGTTAAAACATTGGGGCGACCATTACTAAAGGAAAAAGGGACACAATAAATAATGAAAGTAAATTAATTAACTTTAACTACAGTTAATTAAACATTTTGAACTAGATTACAAATGGAGCGCAATCGTTTGAGCCCACGGAAACGAAAAATACCGCTCCACTTGTAATCTAGCCCTGAATTTAAAATCTCATACAGTTTAATATAGCTTTAAAGTAATATACAAGGTAAGCTCCACTATTGTTCATGAGTAGTACACTGCCAGTGATTGACAATCACATGTTTATGCCTTTCATAATTGGCTCAGCAGCCATGCCATTCACGGGAGCAGCAATACAACCGGGGAACTTAGCAGGTGTTAAACACATAGGGCTAGATGTGGCGCTCTAGCTGTTGCACAAGAGCGGTATCAGCTTTTTGCACGCAACAGAAAGAGATATTTTATTACAAGTTGAAAGTAAACTCGATTGCGAAAGCGCACATTTTACACATGCTGGGTTAGCGCAACTGAAAACCTCACGTGAAGGGTAGTTGCACTAAACACAAGATAAATACATTGAAAATTACAGTTACACTCATATAAACACTATCTGATAAAAAATATTCATATAAATATTTTAAAAAAAGGGTTATAAATATGATATTTGACAGGGTGTTTGCAAATATATTGTATGTATACATGTCTAAATAAATGTATGTATATATATATATATATATATATATATATATATATATATATATATATATATATATATATATATATATATGTGTGTGTGTTTGTGTGTACATATGTGTTTACTGTATATTTCCTGTACATATTTAACATTCCAATGTTGTTCACATACAGGACAATTGTTATTTATATTGTAAATACATATTTCTATTTATAAATATATCTGTATATACTTATGCCTGTATATCTATCCCTATAGATTTATAGGTATAGCTATCTATTTTACATTAACATTATCAGATATATATAGAAATATATATTTAATAATCAAAATGTAATTGTTTTCTATATGAAGAACACAGGAATGTAAAATATGCCTAATAAGCTTTAGGTTTCATACTTTAGGTCTAACACAGTGTCAGGTTAGCATTCATGAAGAATTAGTCATCTTAAAGAGCGTTCTTGAAATATTAAATATAGCATTTAAAAAATAACTATTACATTTTTTAAAAATATTTTATATTTAATATTTCAAGAACGTGCTTTAAGATGACTAATTCTTCATGTGCGCTAACCCAAATTCCCCTGTAATTTCTCACTTTAAACACACAAAATACTTGTGTGCTTGATGATTATAAAAGGTCAAAAAAATTATAAATACGTTATCTATGCATTCACTGATGACATCATAAACAAATCACATATATGGGGGGATATTTATCAAGCCGTCAACTGCAAATACGCTGGAATTCCGCAGCGTAATTCTGGCGAGCTTGATTCAACCTAATTATCAAACCCTACAGACCGGCAAAAGTTGAAATCTGTGACGTAAGATACGATCCGCCGGTCTCAATCCGACACAGATCGATGCTTATGTCATTACAGATGTTCCGAATACACATTCGTCACTATTTGTCACTTTTTAAAAGTTATCAAATAGTTAACCGGTACGCTCGCGGCTATTCCGGCCCAGGGTACCTGGTTTTCAATCCGCCACCCTGGAGGCCGCGGATGCCATTGGAATCAATGGGAGTCTGAAAGCACCGAAAGCTTATGTTCGATGCTGCCAGATATCCCATTGATTTCTATGGTAGAAAACCAGTAACATTTACACCTAACACCCTAACATAAGCCCAGAGTCTAAACACCCCTAATCTGCCGCCCGACACCGCCGCAGCTAAATAAAAGTATTAACCCCTATCCCGCCGCTCCTGGACCCCGCTGCAACCTAAATAAAGTTATTAACCCCTAAACCTCTGGCCTCCCACATCACTACCATTAACTAAACCTATTAACTCCTAAACTGCCAGCCCCCCACATCGCCATAAACTAAATTAAGCTATTAACCCCTAAACCTAACAACCCGCTAACTTTACATTAAAATTACAACATCCCTATCTTATAATAAATTTAAACTTACCTGTAGAATTAAAATAAACTATATTAAACTATTAATTAACCTACCCTAACAATTATACTAAAATTACATTAAACTAGCAATTAAATTAACTATATTACATATTATAAAACCCTAACCCTACTCAAATTATCTACTATTAAAAATTACTAAATTACAAAAAAATAAATGCTAAATTGCAAAAAAAAAAACCCCACTAAATTATCAAAAATAAAAACGAATTACACCTAATCTAATAGCCCTATCAAAATAAAAAGCCCCCCAAAATAAAAAAAAACCTAGCCTACAATAAACTTCCAATGGCCCTTAAAAGGGCCTTTTGTGGGGCATTGCCCCAAAGAAATCAGCTCTTTTACCTGTAAAAAAAAAATACAAACACCCCCCAACAGTAAAACCCACCACCCAACCAACCAACCTCCCCCAAATAAAAACCCTATCTAAAAAAACTAAGCTCCCCCTTGCCCTGAAAAGTTCATTTGTATTATTATTATTATCTCTTATTTGTAGAGCGCCAATAGATTCCGCAGCGCTATTAACAAAGACGGAGTACAACAAAACAATTATAGGAATCAAATGTGTAGAGGGCCCTGCCAAGAGTTGCACTGTTGTAGTCAGCTCTTGTGAAGGTGATCAACAAACAGCTGGACTCTTAGGCTTACATGCTAAGGGGGTTCAGGGGATAGCAATGGAGGAGAGGAACTGGAATAAAGAAAGGTTAGCATAGGTTGTATGCATCCCTGAACAGTAGAGTCTTTAGGGGGCACTTCAAGCTTTTAAAACTAGAAGAGAGTCTTGTGGAGCGAGGCAGAGAGTTCCACAAGATGGGAGCCAATCTGAAGAAGTCCTGTAAACGGGAGTGTGATGAGGTGACAAGAGAGGAAGAGAGTAGGAGGTCGTGAGCAGAGCGAAGGGGACGGGAGGGAGAGTATCTGGAGACAAGGTCTGAGATATAGGGGGGAGCAGTGCAGTTGAGGGCTTTGTATGTCAGAATGAGAATTTTGTGTTTGATCCTAGAGGCAAGAGGAAGCCAGTGAAGAGATTGGCAGAGAGGTGCAGCAGATGAAGAGCGACGTGTAAGGAAGATGAGTCTGGCAGAGGCATTCATTATGGATTGTAAAGGAGCTAGGCGGTAGGTGGGGAGACCAGAGAGGACAGAGTTGCAGTAATCGAGGTGGGAGAGAATGAGAGAGTGGATTAAAATCTTAGTTGTGTCTTGTGTAAGGAAGTGTCTAATTTTAGAGATGTTTTTAAGGTGGAAGCGGCAGGCTTTAGCCAATGACTGAATGTGAGGAGTGAAAGAAAGATCTGAGTCAAATGTGACCCTGAGACATCGGGCATGCGGGGTAGGGGTAATGATGGAGTTGTCGACAGTTATAGAGAGTTTGGGGGTGGAGAGTTTAGAAGAAGGGGGGAAAATAAGGAGCTCAGTTTTGGAGAGATTTAGCTTGAGGTAGTGAGAGGACATCCAGTTGGAGATGTGAGAAAGACAGTTAGAAAGACAGTTAGTGACACGGGTTAGCAAGGAAGCAGAAAGGTCTGGTGCAGAGAAGTAGATTTGGATGTCATCGGCATACAAATGATATTGTAAACCGTGGGACTTTATAAGGGAACCTAGTGATGACGTGTAGATTGAGAAGAGAAGGGGACCGAGGACAGAGCCTTGCGGTACTCCGACAGAAAGTGGTGACGGGGCAGAGGAGGCCCCAGAGAAGGCTACACTAAAGGTACGGTTTGACAGGTAGGAAGAGAGCCACGAGAGGGCTGTGTCACATATGCCGAAGGATTGGAGGGTTTGGAGCAAGAGAGGGTGGTCAACAGTGTCAAAGGCTGCAGACAGATCAAGGAGGATAAGCAGAGAGAAGTGGCCTTTTGATTTTGCTGTAAGTAGGTCGTTGGTAACCTTAACAATTGCTGTCTCTGTGGAGTGATGGGGCATTGCCCTTAAAAGGGAATTTAGCTCCTTTACCTGCCCAGACCCTACTCTAAAAATAAAACCCACCCAAAAAACCCTTAAATAAACCAAACACTAACCCCCGATGATCCACTTACAGTTTTTGAAGTTCCGCTTGAAGGATCCATCCAGCCGGCAAGAAGTATTCATCTGGGCGGCCTCTTCCATCTTCATCATCAGATGCTCATCGCCCCGTACTTGGTGCGTGGCTTTTTGCCGGCTTTTTTTTATAAATATGGAGAGCGTATTCAGGTCAGAGGCCGCGATGTTAGGCGAGCGTATTGGTGCTGGCGAATGCAGCATAGTTGAGGCTTTGATAAATATCCCCTATGGTCTTACCTGTAGTATATGCACCAATATTAAAGCAGCTAGTATCTGCAGCCCTTTCCTCACTGATTATCCGCTCAGTATTTTCCTTACGGATTATCAGCTCAGTATTTTCCTCACTGATCATCAGCTCAGTATTTTCCTCACTGATCATCAGCTCAGTATTTTCCTCACTGATCATTAGCTCAGTATTTTTCTCACTGATCATCAGCTCGGTATTTTCCTCACTGATCATCAGCTCGGTATTTTCCTCACTGATCATCAGCTCAGTATTTTCACACTGGGACTGCACTATACTGAGCACAAAGATGAGTTTGGGTGTTAGGATGAGCTTACTTACCTCTACATTTTCCAACATCACAGTAAGCATTGGCTATAAATATTCTTTGAGTACATTGAGTACCTTTGCTGTATCTATTTTTTTTGAAGAACTGATGTCCCTGTCTTATAATTAATGTTTGTTCTTATAATTCTGAGATGTATCACTATCCACCAATAGAATTGTTGTAGACTTTTTTTATCAGCCAATGAGATTCTATCCCCCAGACCTGACCAGCTATGTACAGACATGCACTTCTTTTATTTGCATGATATAAATTCCTTATGTTTCAAACCTTAACAGGTCACTATCTGTATGTGTATATCGTCACTAAAGTATTTAAACAGGTGGACCAGATGTTTTACTTAAAGGGGCAGTAAACACATTGGGTTTCATTAATCAAGCTGCATATGCAGCTTTGAAGGCCTTTTGCTGCAGTCTTGCATGAGCGCGCCTACAGCTGATAGTTAGGAAGCAGCGGTCATCAGATCGTTTGCTTCTGAACTTTTATGCCAACTCTTAGATGGCGGATTAAAATCACCCAGGACACTTTTGCCGGAGTGATTGACAGCCTTTACTCGTGCACCATTAGGCCAGTGTGAGTAGGTGCAACATTGCACAAGCATGTGCTTGTGCAATGTTAAATATGGGCAGTGAATTGCTGCCCCCTTTCTGTGATCCCAGGTGGACAGGTTTGCGGAAGCGAACCTTGTCTGTCTGGACTTTTTTAAATGGGGCCCATTGTATTTACAAGACATTTTTTCTTGTGTTGCTATAGAATAAGATATCAGCCAGGTCTTTTATTGTAGTTATTTTTTAATAGTCAAATTCACCCAGTAGTCACCCATGCCTTATTTAGAGGAGCCACTCTGGGCTTTAGTCCACAGACACCACGGTCATAAAGTTAGTATAGAATGCATTGTTTTGCAAGTGTTATCTGGGGCAATATGAGTGCACAGCATGCTCTGTTTTATTTCAGGAGATGCACACGGCTTATGTGTGTTCTGCATATTTCTTATTCTTCTATCCTCGTGTGTGTCAACCTCTATCTTATTTTTTAGTCTATGCTTTGATTAAAGTTGTTTAAAACTGCATTCTCTGGGGCATATTTATCAAGCTCCGCTGCACCATAACTTGTCCGTCTGCTCTGAGGCGGCAGACAGAAATCAACCTGATCGAATACGATCGGATTGATTGACACCCCCTGCTAGCGGCTTATTGTCCGCAAATCTGCAGGGTGGTGGCATTGCACCAGAAGTTCACAAGAACTGCTGGTGCAATGATAAATGCCGACAGTGTATCATGTCCGCTCGCATACATGCCCCTCTGTGTTGACTTTACTGTCTCTTTATTGTACAATGTGAATCATTTTAAATATGATGGTTTATTGCCATCAAAACAGTGACTCAGTGTGTGCTTAAATTTGTATATAGAGCACCCCCCACACACAACATGCATACACACACACATATAACACACACATACACACGCAC